>NW_028270160.1:37557886-37857886 GCF_037043375.1 Chiloscyllium plagiosum
TTGCTTATTTTCATTATAGAAGAATAACTGACATAATGTTACATTGTGTAAGCAGAAACTTTGTAAGTGCACATTCAGTGCTTATTAGCTCTAAAATGATCTTTTGATGTCATTAAGTTATTTGTTTTTTTTAAAAAATGTGTAAATATAAAAGGAAACTGTAAAGATATCAATTTTTTGAAACTGAGATCTTCATTGTGTAAAATGGCATTTCAGGAACTTCTGTAGATTTTAGCTATTCTGTCAGCAGGGATATCTTAAGATTTTCAATTACTCTAGCATTGAAGAATGAAATGCATTTTATTTTTAACTGAAGCCTTTAGACAATCCAGGTGGATCTTTGCCAAATCACTGTGCTTTGACACAATTTGTCTCTAAGATTACAAGGATGATACAGTTCTTCATCTATATGAAATGAAAAATTCAAATAAACAGAATAGCTTAGCCTGCGTTTGTCATGTTTTTAAAGCAAATGGTTTATATTGCAGAACATATACATTAGCTTTAGCAGTATATGTGAAGGCAGATAAATGTTGCATTAGTCTGCAATATAAGAAATAGAATCATTCCAGACAAGGTCAAATGTCAATTAATAAAATTCCAATAAAAGTAAAATTATATTAATGCCACCTGACCAACCAAATTAACAAGTTTAACCTCACTGTTCCTGGTTTAGCAATAATTCAGAAGCATGCTTCCCACTTAATGCAATATACTAGCTTGTGCAAACTAAGATACTGGATGGATGCATAAGAAATAAAATCAATAAATCAGAAAGAGGTAAATGTATTATGCCATACCAGTTGTTCAGATTTGTACGTATTTCAATAAATAAATATTCAATAAATTAAGCTAGGAATAGGTTAAAAGTAAAAAAAAACGCAAAATAAAATCTACTGAAGAAATACCTGAACAAGGAACAGAATACTTCTAATTCTTACAGATCCAAGATGAATGAAGGTTGAAAAACATGTTCTTTGATTGCTCAATTTCTACTCCTTTTTTTATGCATGAAATTATGATACAAACATAACTTGAAACCACTGATTCACCTTTAGCTATGTTGTCAGAAGTCTGTAAATCTTTACAGAGTAGGAGTTTGCGCTGTTGGCAGTGCTTTGCTCGATGCTAAGTAAAATATATCAGACTGTGCCAAAATTGAATTTCATCAGTTGCTTCTTAGGTCAGTTCACATCGTGTATTGACTCAGCTCAAAATATTTAGATCACTGTTGATACTTTGCAGAAGGATGACTTTTTATTTAATTTCTAGAACACTGGCACATTTTTCATAGCATTTTTCCTAAAATTAAACTTTTAGAAAAGTACTGTGAATGTCGTAAGGAAAATGACACACAAATAATATGAAACAAGCTTAAATTTATAGCAGAGACCAGAGAGGAATAGACCCTAAGCCTGTGTGCTTTATTTTTGCATGTGATACTCAAAACCTTTGATTGTTAATAAGCTGATGATGAGCTTTTGATTGATACATGTTTATTTGCTGAGTCTGCTTTTAATCAAAAATTACTAGTGTGGGCTACTGTATATTGTGGTTTTTGAGGGTTTTCACAAATGTTATACATGTGTGGTTATAGTGTGCCTGTGTAGATTAACTGTTTAGTCTTGAATGTTATTTTAGTACATTTGTTTTGGATTTTGTGGTTACCATAAGCAAAAGAAATCTTGCTTTGAACATTTCATGTCCTTGTTTCACAAACACTTGTGCTTACCTACTCTAAGTGCTTAGTTTATTTTCCAAATGCATTTTCTCAGAGATGGAACAGACCTTGCCATATATTGGCAGGGTTATGGAGTTAGATTCCTGGCAGAATCCTCTAGAGATAAAATTGATCGCACATGCTCATGGTAGAAGATCTAAAAGTACTTCATACAGTAGATAAGTTCTCAGACTGCCATCATGATTTATTCAGCAAATAATGATAGAGAGATGTACCAAAGACATCCAGATAAAGAATATAATGCTTTCAGTAGAAATAGCATTTTAAAATAGATTAGGAAAATGCAGCTCAGATGTGGAAGTATTTCCTAATTTATTGCCAGAAACAGACTTTGTTGCTAATGAAGCCATCAGTGCTATGAAATTTCCTTTATTTTCATTTGTCTTTTTAAATCATTTCTTAAAATGGATGGTTGTGAAGATTTTCATAAATTAGTGTTATTTTAATGTAAATGTGTATAATGTCTTTAAAATTTGTACATTCAAGGTTTTCTTTGCAAACAATGGAATTACAGTTATGAAAAGTGGTGTTTCTTTTTTATGCCTCATTCCTCATTTTTGTTTCTTTTCATATCCCAGTGGATTATGCATTCTGATGTAACAGTAATTATTTCCACAACTTTCTAAGTTATTCAGCTGACCAACAGGATGCATGTAACTTTGTTAATGCTATTTGTACATAAGATTATTTATATGAAAATTTGACATTTTTGATCCTTAAATCCTTTTTAATGATTTCTCACTGTATCATCATTTTTCATTTCTGTTGCCTTTGGTCTTTGTTTCACTTGTAATATATTTTGATAATGAAATTTATCACTCAAATATTGTTTACCAAATAATTGAAGTATAATTATAAATTTCTGGCCAGTATAAATAAAATAGTCTGGTTAAGTTGTGTTCTGTAGTTTAAAATTATACTACAGTCCGGTGGTTCGTATGGATGTTTTCTCAGTCCTAGTTGTTTGTCAGAAGTCAGCATTTTTTCCATGAAATTTTGCTTACGTGTAAGGAACTAGACTGCTTATCAAATGTAGTTTCAATGCATGCAAAAAAAAACCCTTAGGTTTTGCATGATGACCTAGCAATCTGCAGTTAATGCTGTTCTTAGACTGCAGCTTTCACTCTAGTGCCATACTGACATTTTTCAACGCATTCATGCCAAAAAGGCAATATAATTCTGCTCATGGAAACCAGTATCAGAGGAAGTGAGAGAAGCTCCAAAAGTACTCCCTTCTTTTTTCACTTCATGCTGGTATTGGTTTTACTACTGCTGATATAAAGTTGACTTTTTAATGTCATTTGCTTTAATAAAAGCAATTCCCAATTCTACAGGGTGCCATCGTTCAATTTCTACCGATTGAGAAGAGTTGACAGGGCAGTCAGCTATTTTTAATTTCCCAAATACTGAACTCAACTAGAGGCAGAAGAAAAAACTATCAGTTTACCTCGGCATTTAAGTGCTCATGTTCAGAGTTCTGCAATGCCCCACTCAACATATATATGACAGGGCACTGTAATGTAGCTCCTAGTTTGCATTGCTTCTGAAAAGCTGTTGGCTTTTTGCCATTAGGTACAGTATAAAGTGTCATAAATGATACCTTTGACCTCAAGGCAACATTTTCCATTTATCTGTGGAGTCGTCATAATATGGATGCTTTGTTTTTCTTCCTAATACTATACATGATAATTTTACAACATATCTATATTATGATAAGAGAAGCAAACTACTAGAACTTGGAAAACATTCAAGCACTTAACTTCCTCTAGACTGGAAAAGCGTGTTTTAAATCAGATGATTTCATTTAGCAAAGAATGTTGAAACTATTATTTGCTCTCAAAGTAGCCTCTGTAAAACTAATGTTTTTGTTTGCAAGTGTATACTGCTAAAGACTTAACTGTTTTGGTTCTTCTAATGATAAATTGCAGCTTTTCACTTGTTTTATTTACGTAGGACAATACTTGGTGCTGAAACAGTTATATAATATTTGTCTGTCATAACTTGGTTTGCTTGTTAAAATAAAGTAACCATTACATGATGCCAATCTAATTCTGTCTAATATTTCCAAGAATTCAAGTTAAATCATGCTTTACCATGAGCCGTGTCTATCAGTTACAGTAAATGATATTGTAGTTGGAGAGAGATTTTAATAGAATTCTCCATTAAGTAGAACTGTTACCACTTGCATAAATGCCATTTGTGTATTATTTAAGTACAAAGAGGATTTTAGGAATGAAATTATGAGGTGAGTAACAACAAGGCCCAGATTTACCAGTTGACATTACTTTAATACTATCAGTAACACAAAGTAAATTAGTTAAAATGAACAAGTTACCCTTGTCAGACTAACACCCACTGGAAAATTTAGGCCCGAAGGTGCTATTATCACAATCACAAATGAATGATTTTTTTTCAAATGGGGAAATTCCAGTTTTGGAGAAAATGGAAGTGCTTCGGAATTCTGTAAATATATTATCAAGTTCCAATACACACATTTGGAATAAATATTTTAGTTCAAGTTGATGCATCAAGGGAAAAAGCATTTTTACAGAGAGCCATAAGATTCCTTTGAGAGAGAAAATGAGCACAGTAAGGGACTGTTGATCTGTATGGAATACTGGCTTCACAAACAACAGCTGATGCAGTCTGTAGTGTGCAAAAAAAATGTCTCTGTCTAACTTACAGTTGGATATAAATTCCTCATGCATTTTGCACCATCTGTTTACTATGGTGTATTTGGCTTGTCACTCCTATATTAGTAATCAACTGAGGAAAGTGCTTTCAATTTAAAATATGTTGGCATTAACCTGGAAATCAACATATGATATAGTTAACATACTTCTAAGCGTAATTCACTTGATGTTTTTGCCTCAATACATAAGCCATCCATTTATTGATGAGAATGCACATGTTAAAAAATCATTGTGTTTTCCTTAGGTCTGTTTGTTATCCTATATCTTTTTTCAGTGTTGCCACGTGAAAAAAATTTAGACTCCATAATTGGCTCCAATATTTGCATCATAGCAACCTCGTAACCAATGACTACCATTTTTATTACATGATGATGGATGATGGACAGGGCTGCAGAGCATTTGGCTGTTTGTAAATGTTGGAGTGGTTTTGCACGTACATTTTTCCTCGCCATGTCTTTTGAGGAAGAAACTGCAGAAGCCGGAGTTACATTAATCTCTGAGATGGAATGTAAGGCATATCCAGGACTTGTGCAATGCACAAGACAATGAAGTGAAAAAGCGTAGAGGTGTGAGCTGGAAGGAAGAAATAGAGATATAAGAGAACAGTCTTTTGAAACAATACTATCAGTAGAAATATGATGTATGAATGAAATGCAGTCAAGAAACATTGGATAGAGTGAAGGAATAATAGGCAGCAAAATACACCTGAGATAAATTACGATACCTTATCTTTAGAAAGAGATTTTTATTTTAAAGTATTGTTTTATCTTTAACTTCGTTCATGTTATTTATTTGCTTCCAGTTAAGAAAGCTGATGTGATGGATGGATTTATTGTTTTTATAGAGATTACAGTAAAGAGCAGCCAGGAAATCTATGGTGATTTTCTGAAAATCATAGGTCACTTCAAAATTCTGAACATAGCTTAAATTTGAAAACTACAAGGTTCTGAAGAAAAGTATTTGGAACAAGAATTCCTCACAATTTGAAGCACCAGCTGTTCTGCTGTTCTTTGTACAAAATAATTGAACCAAGAATTAAAAGACTCTGAAAATCCAAGACATAAACTACATTTCAATTTAACAGTCAACTTTCTCTGGGATTATACCTCAGTACTCCTTCTGTTGAAGTATTTATGTTCTAAATTCTGCCAGATTTTAAAATTACACTTTATCAATGAGTATAGAAGTGGTAAAAGTACATACATGCAGTTGCTGTGTCCACTGTTTCAACAATGGCCACTGAATTTAAAAGATTAACACCAACATCGTATAGTGGACAAAAGAATTCAATAAAAACATGTTAAGATCCAGATACTAATTTTCAAAGGATAATGTTTCAGTATCCTACTTTTACTCTGTAATAATAATTTACGAAATAAATGTATCATCATACAGTGGAAAGCCATCAGATTTGGCAGTGCTTTGAATTGTGTACTGAAGCATGGCTTTATAAATGGTTTGTACTTTATTTTTATTTTTAAACTGTGCCTCCTAGTTCTAGATTCGCCCAAGAAAATAAACATCCTTTCAGCATCCACCCTACCTAGTTCACTCAGAATATTAATCCTCCTTGCATAGTGGTCATCATTCTCTTCCTGAAACAAATGCTATCCAGTGTGAGAGTTAGTCTGCTGGGGGGAACACTTGAATCACAATGAGATTAAATAGTATTTCTGAAGTTAGGTTCAGGAGGTGGAAGTGAAGCAAGGCACGAATCCAATACTACACCAGAATAAACATGGGCACTCATTCAAAGGATTTAACAGCAGATAATGTGGAAACACTAAGACAGGTAGCATCTGTGGAGAGTTAGCATTTTAGGTCAAAGGTAGGATAAAATAAGTTAGAAACATAATGGATTTAAAGCAAGTGGAAGTGTAGAGAGTTAAAAAAATAACAAAAGGGATACTCTGCAATTGAGTGGAATACAGGAGAGATTAAATGGTAAAATATTTTGTAAGGCAGGGCCAAATTGAATGTTAATGGGGCAGATAAAGTAACAAAACATGTGTTAGTGGAGGCAGGCAGAAACATGAACAGCTAGCCTCTGAAAGGAAAGAAAGAGAGAAAAACACAGACCCAAATTCAAAAACCTTCAAAATAAAGTAAAATAGGGACAGAGGTTACAATTTGACGTAATGAACTCAAATGTCAAATTCTGTGTCTGCAAAGTCTCTGTTCCTTGAGCTTGCTTAGAACTTTGTTGGAATGCTGCAGGGTTTTGTGGTCAGAGAGGTCGGTGTGAGAGCCAAATGGAGAATAGAAATATGAGGCAACTGCAATCTCACGGTCATGCTTGCAGACTGATTGGAGATGTTCTGCAAAGTGGTGACCCAATCTGTGTCTGGTCTCCCCAGTGTTGGCAGAATACATTCAGAGTAGTGAAAACAGTTATTGAAAGAAGTATGCATAAATTGATGTTTGTTTCAACAGTGAGGATTATTTATGGCCTTCAACAGTAAGGGGAAAGGACGTCTTTCAAATTTACAGCATATTTTGTTTTTGAATTGAAAGGATTTGTTTGGTTTTGAAATAGAACTCCATTCAAATAATTTAAATGAATGCTTTGGAGTATGTTCTTTGTCTATGTAATAGTTCTCACTACAAATATATCAAACTCTTTGACATTGGAAGTTTTGGAAAATAAGCATCAAACAGATGGATTTGAGGAAGACTGAAATTTTGATGTGGTAATTTTGAAGGCAGGAGGAAGGCAGTGAAGTGAAGTGCTCTGCAGAGAATATTCCTAAGGCTGGAGGTGTGGTAAAGGAGTAATCAGACAACACAGCCTCAACAGCACAATAATGCTGATTCAGGAGCAGAAAGTGTAGTTAGACACACATAAGTGGAGAAGGTCAATAAGATGGGGTAAAACCAGGCTTTAGAGGGATTTGCAAATTAAAGTGAGATTCTATAATCAGTTCCTTGGAGCACTGATGCATAGTGAGTTTGGCAAGAACTTTGCACAGGAACGGATTTGGTTGTAAAATTAGTTGATTATTTGTAGTTTTGAATGGTAGAATTGCAGAGGTTGACAAAGACTATTTCAGAGTTTAGTTTGGAAAGCAAGGATGGTTTCAGCACCAAAGATGAAAAGGTAGAGTTACAGGCAAATGATTTTCCAAAACTGGAAGAATGCAGTCTTGGCAGCAATATGAGAGTAGGTAAAAAGGTTTGCCTCAAAGTTTAGTCGGATACGGAGGTCATGCAGTGGATTTTTTAATTGTTTGGTCTGGGAACACAGCCAAGAAAATTAATGGAGTAGGAGCTGGCAGGAACACGGGAAGATGGCTTGTGTTTTATTAATATTGAGCTGAAGGGAATTTTATACATTTAATACTTCATACCAGATCAACTTTGCGCAGCAACAATAATGGTACAGAATGTAAAAGGTGGGTGTCTGAGTTTAATCTATAAGGGGAGGGAATCATGGGAGAGAAGGTGGAGAAAGAGACTGTCATCAAGTGGAGATATGAGTTTTGGTTGGAGTTAGTAACGTTAATTTTAAGCTTTAGACATTTAGGGGATTGTGTTGCAAATGACATTACCCAGCAGTCTCTACATGAGTGAGAGTTAGATGGCTGCCTATGAAAATAACTGCATTCAGAGTTAGTGGTGAACAGTTGAGCTCTGGACCACCTGTACAGTATTGTTATGGAAAGTAAAAGAACACTGGACATACAAATACATTTGTAGTTAATTGGTTCGAATATAGGAGCTCTGATTTGCAAATACCCGACTTGTGAAGGCTTAAATTTACAAAATATGATCCTGTACAGGGGTGTAATTTCAAAGATC
This sequence comes from Chiloscyllium plagiosum, assembly GCF_037043375.1. Classification (NCBI taxonomy): domain Eukaryota; kingdom Metazoa; phylum Chordata; class Chondrichthyes; order Orectolobiformes; family Hemiscylliidae; genus Chiloscyllium; species Chiloscyllium plagiosum. The sequence continues at coordinate 37,566,119 of NW_028270160.1, forward strand.
CGTAAAGAATATTTCCTGTACGTGTGAACGGCTACTTAATATTGTTCTGCATTTTGTTTCTAACTTGTGAACAAATTTACTCTTGGTCGAATCTCAGATAGCAACGAAACAGACTACCAACAGGAGGTGGAAGACCTGGAAAAAAGGTGCACTGAGCACAACCTAGCTCTCAATGCCGGCAAAACCAAGGAACTCATTATTGACCTTCGACGGGTTATTACTCATGCCCCCCTACACATTAAGGGCACAGAGGTGGAACGAGTGGAGAGTGTCAAGCTCCTGGAAGTGGTCATCAACAACAAGCTTTCTTGGACTCTTCATGTGGATGCACTGGTTAAAAAGGCCCAACAACGTCTCTTCTTCCTCAGGCAGCTGACGAACACCCTTGCCAACTTTTATAGGTACGTCATCAAGAGCAGTCTGTCTGAATGTATCACTATCTGGTATGGCAACTGTACCATTCAAGATCGGAGACAGTTACAGAGAGTGGTGAACCCGGCCCGGACAATCACAAAGGCCAACCTCCCATCTATAGAATCCATCTACCAGGCACGCTGTCAAGGAAAGGCCGCCAGCATTCCCAAAGATCCATCCCACCTTGGCAATGCTTTTCTACAACCTCTGCCATCGGGAAGAATGTACAGAAGCCTGAACACACTCACCAGCCGGTTTCAAAACAGTTTCTATCCTTGTGTTGTTAGAATACTGAATGGACTCACAAACGATTAGCATTCACCTGTACCTGTGTTTTGGTCTTTGCCACTGTTTACCCATTATTTACTTGTTTATGCTACTTAACTATGTGATCTGCACCTACTGCTCGCAAGACAAAGCTTTTCACTGTGCCTCGGTACACGTGACAATAAATTCAATTCAATTCAATATTTGCGAATGGACTCAAGAGTGGAACTGTGGGAATGGGACTGCTAGTAATATTTTTACTTTCTGCAATTGTCATCCCTTTCCTCCAGAATTGTAACTGTAGCATTCAAATGAAACTGTTAATATTGGATCAGTTGCCTGTCCTTTGCACCTGCAAGGCAGAGATTATGGTGCATGGAAGCACACAAGCATATGAATTAAGAGTAGGAACTGACCACTCAGCACCTCAAGCCTGTTCCATCGTTCAATAAGATCATGGTTGACTTGGTTGTAACTCATTACAGTTCACTAGTATTTTATCTCATAGTTGATAATATTGTCCAGGTATAAGCAAATAAATTCATTTTATTTGGGATTTGAGTAACAATAGTGAAGCTTCACTGCACAGTAGTTGTTTACTCAGAGCGTAGGAAGGGCGTGGAATGCCCTGCCTACAACAGTAGTAGACTCACCAACTTCAAGGGCATTTAAATGGTCATTGGATGATAATGGAATAGTGTAGATTAGATGGGCTTCACATGTCACTACAACATCGAGGGCCGAAGGGTCTGTACTGTGCTATATTCTATATTCTATATTCTTTATAGTTGTGTTTAGAAGTCGGTGGCAGAGATGTAAGGGTGCCTCTTGCAACCACAGCAGCTTATTGTTTTTGCCAACTGTTTTTCCACAATCATGTTCGGTGGTGTATTCCAGAGTTTTTCTTCCCCAACACAGGAATGGTGATATATTTGGAAGTTTGGATTGTGGTTGATTTGGAAGTGATGGTGTTTCTCTCATCTGTTTGCCCTTGTTCTTGTTGGGAGAGTTTGCAGTTTGCATCAAGGTGAGTTGCTCTCACTTTCCAATTGCTTTCATGCCTTTATCAGAACGGTGATCAGATTTGAAAGCAGCAAGTGCTGGCAGAACCTGAATTGAGCAATTGACAATTGGGTCATGTTGTGAAGCTGTTGTTTGCTGACATTTCCATAACTGATCACTGAGAAGGCTGATCAAATAACAATTAGTTGAGTTAGAGTTTTCCTACATTTGTGGAAATTACTGGAGGCAATTCATTACTGATGTCACAGCTGCATTTGAACATCTTCTGGGTCGAATGCTGGTGTGACAAATAAATGCATTGTGCGGGTCTTGAACAATGCATCAGGGAATTTACAAAAGCCGAGAGCTATCAATTTCTCTGGTGTGCTTAATGACTTCTAATGTTACATAAAATGAACAATAAAATTACTTGATACTAGTACCTATGAAGGCGTGGCCCTCAAGATCAGATCATATAAAATAACCATATTAGTTCTAGGTGCTTGAAACACTTGAATCTTTTTTAAGCAAAGAAATTTGTACCATATTTATTGTTTTTCAGAATGTGAAATTTTCATTCTTATTTTAAATGATATTTCTGTTTCTGAGAAGTTCACTATTTTTACCTCACATGATATTGATATTTTACAATTACAGCAGTTTAGTGAAAGTTGGGAACATCACTTATTCTAATGTGGACTGTAGTGATTCAGTGTTCAGAGTGTTGTTGGGGTGGAATTCCTGAAATGTAAACAAGAGAACTTTCTTGATCAGTATATTTATAACTCAGTAAAGAAAGAAATGATAATGAATCTGGTTCTGAGGAAGAAGTTAAATGAGTAGAGAATTTCTAATTTAGGGAGCACTTGGGAAGTAGTGATCATAGACTCATTAAGTTTAGATTCGTCATGGAAAAGGTCAAGGAACAATCTATGTGACTATATTAAACTGGACCAGGGCTAACTTCAGAGAGTTGAAAAGGATCTGGCACAGATGGGTTGGAGTCAAAGATTGGTGGGTAAAGCTGTAAAAAAACAACTTCAAAGTGGAATTGGTTTGACCATAGATTAGATATAATAGTACAGGGAGTAAAAGGATGAACATCTAATGGTAAAGCTCCCTTGATGACTGAAATAATGAAGTCATAGAATGATACAGCACAGACAGATGCCAAACTGCCCATTGAGCCTATACAGGTCTTTAAAGAGTTTTGCAATTAATTCCATGAGAGCTATATAATTAATTCCATTCACTTGCTTTTTGCTCATAACCCTGCATTTTTTTTTCTCTATCAAATGTTCATCTAATTCCCTTTGGAAAATTATTATTTAATCTATTTCAACCATCTTTTTATGTAGTGCATTTTGAACCACAACAAAATACTCTCCATTTAAATATTTCCTATCTCAACCTCTGGCTCTTCTACCTATTATTTTATGTCAGTGTCCTCTGATTACCAAATCTTTTGCTACTGCAAATAAAATTTCTGTATTTACTTTTTCAAGCACTTAATAATTTTGAATGTTTCAATCAAATCTGCCTTTAATCTTCTCTGGCTAAATGAGAACAACATAGCTTTTCCAGTCTGACCACAAAGCATGAAGTCTTTCGTTGTTGGTACCATTCTTGTAAAGTTATTCTGCAACCTCTCCAAGATCCCGGCATCCTGTTTAGAATGCAGCGCTCAGAATTGCTGGGGCTGACCCGTACTTTACACTTCCTTCCTTTTACACACAATGCTTAAATTTATGAAATTGAGGTCCTGCATTCATTTGTTGAAACCCTCATTTTCAAAAATATGTTTAGGTAGATGTCCAGGTGTTTTTGTTCCTTCACCCTCTTTAAAATTATAGCATTTGGATTTATACCATTTCTACTTATTCTTAGTCATAAAACTAATCACTTCATGCTCCTCTCTGTTAAGTTTCGTCTAAGTGTTGGAATATTTCATCATTTTGCCCGTACCCTTCTGAAGTCAGTAGCCATTTTCCTCACAGTCTGCTACTTTTGCTGTTATTCATATCATCTGCAAACTTTGAAATTGTGTACTCAAGTCCAGTTCTTTAATGTACAAAAGGGTACTCCCAACACCAGACCATTGGCGTCACTGTGAATTGGCATCCTCCAGACTGGAAACCACATTCTCCATGGCTGTCCATTTCCTGTCAATTAGCCATTGTTGGATTCATGCAGCTTTTATCCTTTTAATCCCGATGTGGAGGTGCCGATGTTACTGGGGTGGACAAAGTTAAAAATCACACAATTTTAATCCCTTTTCATCCTGTAGGCTAATATGTCTATTATATAGTATTTTATCAAACTCATTTTGAAAACCTAAATCCTTAACAACAACCACAGGGTAGTTGGACTAACCACTTAAGCTGGCTCAAAGGGCAGGCACAAACATGATAGGCTGAAGGATCCCTTTCAGTACAGTAGCCATGATTCTGTGACTATGCCTTATTATCAGATTATTATAGTTATGGATGTGTGTGTGTGTGTCAGAGTCATGGTCACATAGTTGAAAGTGTTTTGCTGGAAGAGCACAGCAGGTCAGGTAACATCCGAGGAGCAGGAAAATCACATTTCGGGCCAGACCCCTTTCATCAGGAATTTCATGGTAGTCGCATAGCCCATTGTTCTTTTCTCTCTACATCCCACAATTCTTTTACAACAACAAATTGCATTTATATCCTGCTTTTGATGTAGTAACAGACCCATGATTGTAATCAAACAAAAGTAGCTGAGCTGTAGAAAGAGATGAAAGGAAGTTCGATCAAAATGCATTGGTTTTGAGTACCACATTAAAATAGGAATTGGAGAGATTTAGAGAAAATAAACAACCTCAGAGATGACACAGCTGAACAGCCACCAATAACGGGACAAATTAGGACTGTAGAGAGGAAGGAAGGTGGGGACATAGGGAGTGGTGAGGCCATGGAACTATTTGAAAAGATGACCGAGAATTTTAAAATCAAAGTGTTGCCAAACCAGGAACCTTTTATTCATCTCTGCTTTGTTACCTAAAATGAGCAAGTTTAATTCAAATTTACCATGCTTCATTCCCTATTTAAGTTCATTCTGCTATGTTAGATAGTATGGACCTATGAAACCACATTGTATGGAAAACAAATTGTGAAAAGGTACTAGATGTAGAAGGTACTAAATTGCAGAAATTAAAACTTGTGGCATAATAATTTAATGTTGTGGTTCTGTTCGCTGAGCTGGGAATTTGTGTTGCAAACGTTTCGTCTCCTGTCTAGGTGACATCCTCAGTGCTTGGGAGCCTCCTGTGAAGCGCTTCTGTGATGTTTCCTCCGGCATTTATAGTGGCCTGTCTCTGCTGCTTCTGGTTGTCAGTTCCAGCTGTCCGCTGTAGTAGCCGGTATATTGGGTCCAGGTCGATGTGTTTGTTGATAGAGTCTGTGGATGAATGCCATGCCTCTAGGCATTCCCTGGCTGTTTTCTGTTTGGCTTGCCCTATAATGGTAGTGTTGTCCCAGTCGAATTCATGTTGCTTGTCATCTGCGTGTGTGGCTACTAAGGATAGCTGGTCGTGTCGTTTCGTGGCTAGTTGATGTTCATGGATATGGATCGTTAGCTGTCTTCCTGTTTGTCCAATGTAGTGTTTTGTGCAGTCCTTGCATGGGATTTTGTACACCTACATTCGTTTTGCTCATGCTGGGTATCGGGTCCTTCGTTCTGGTGAGTTGTTGTCTGAGAGTGGCTGTTGGTTTGTGTGCTGATATGAGTCCAAGTGGTCGCAGTAGTCTGGCTGTCAGTTCGGAAATGCTCCTGATGTATGGTAGTGTGGCTAGTCCTTTGGGTTGCGGCATGTCCTCGTTCCGTTGTCTTTCTCTTAGGCATCTGTTGATGAAATTGCGTGGGTATCTGTTTTTGGCGAATACCTTGTATAGGTGTTCCTCTTCCTCTTTTTGCAGTTCTGATGTGCTGCAGTGTGTTGTGGCCCTTTTGAATAGTGTCTTGATGCAACTTTGTGTGTGTGTGTTGGAGTGGTTGCTTTCATAGTTCAGGACTTGGTCTGTGTGTGTGGTTTTCCTGTATACCTTTGTGGTGAATTCTCCATTCGGTGTTCTCTGTACCATCACGTCTAGGAATGGGAGTTGGTTGTCCTTTTCTTCCTCTCTCGTGAATCGGATTCCTGTGAGTGTGGCGTTGATGATCCGGTGTGTTTTCTTTATTTCCGTGTTTTTAATGATTACAAAGGTGTCATCAACGTATCTGACCCAGAGTTTGGGTTGAATTTGTGGTAAGACTGTTTGTTCTAACCTTTGCATTACTGCTTCTGCTATGAGTCCAGAGATCGGTGAGCCCATGGGTGTTCCGTTGATTTGTTCGTATAGCTGGTTGTTGAATGTGAAGTGTGTTGTGAGGCACAAGTCCAGTAGTTTAAGTATGCCGTCTTTGTTGATAGGTTCAACGTCCTGTAGTCTGTTCTGTATGTCCAGCAGGTTGGCTATTGTTTCTCTGGCTAGGGTTTTGTCGATAGAGGTGAACAGTGCTGTTACATCGAATGAGACCATGGTTTCTTCCTTGTCTATGTGTGTATCAAGACACTATTCAAAAGGGCCACAACACACTGCAGCACACCAGAACTGCAAAAAGAGGAAGAGGAACACCTATACAAGGTATTCGCCCCAAAACGGATACCCGCGCAATTTCATCAACAGATGCCTAAGGGAAAGACAACGGAACGAGGACATGCCGCAACCCAAAGGACTAGCCACACTACCATACATCAGGAGCATTTCCGAACTGACAGCCAGACTACTGTGACCACTAGGACTCATAATAGCACACAAACCAACAGCCACTCTCAGACAACAACTCACCAGAACGAAAGACCCGATACCCAGCATGAGCAAAACCAATGTAGTGTACAAAATCCCATGCAAGGACTGCACAAAACACTACATAGGACAAAGTTTGTGCGAAGATTTGTAGCTCAGGTGCTCGTTGTTGTGGTTCTATTCGCCGAGCTGGAAGTTTTTGTTGCAAACGTTTCGTTCCCTGGCTAGGCGACATCATCAGTGCTTGGGAGCCTTCAGCGAAGCGCTTCTTTGATGTTTCCTCCGGTGTTTATAGTGGTCTGTCCCTGCCGCTTCCGGTTGTCAGTTTCAGCTGTCCGCTGTAGTGGTTGGTATATTGGGTCCAGGTCGATGTGTTTGTTGATGGAGTTTGTGGATGAATGCCATGCCTCTAGGAATTCCCTGGCTGTTCTCTGTCTGGCTTGCCCTATGATAGTAGTGTTGTCCCAGTCGAATTCATGTTGCTTGTCATCTGCGTGTGTGGCTACTAAGGATAGCTGGTCGTGTCGTTTCGTGGCTAGTTGATGTTCATGTATGCGGATTGTTAGCTGTCTTCCTGTTTGTCCTATATAGTGTTTAGTGCAGTCCTTGCATGGTATTTTGTACACTACATTCGTCTTGCTCATGTTGGGGTGTGTTGGGGTGGTTACTTTCATAGTTTAGGACTTGGTCTGTGTGTGTGGCTTTCCTGTATACTCTTGTAGTGAATTCTCCGTCTGGTGTTCTCTGTACCATCACGTCTAGGAATGGGAGTTGGCTATCCTTTTCTTCTTCTCTCGTGAATCGGATTCCTGTGAGTGTGGCGTTGATGATCCACATCAGGACACTATTCAAAAGGGCCACAACACACTGCAGTACACCAGGACTGCAAAAAGAAGAAGAGGAACACCTATACAAGGTATTCGCCAAAAACGGATACCCGCGCAACTTCATCAACAGATGCCTAAGAGAAAGACCACGGAACGAGGACGTACCACAACCAAAAGGACTAGCCACACTACCATACATCAGGAGCATCTCGGAACTGACTGCCAGACTACTGCGACCCTTAGGACTCATAACAGCACACAAACCAACAGCCACGCTCAGACAACAACTCACCAGAACGAAGGACCCGATACCCAACATGAGCAAGACGAATGTAGTGTACAAAATCCCATGCAAGGACTGCACTAAACACTATATAGGACAAACAGGAAGACAGCTAACAATGCTCTTTGGAATGCTCTTTGGATGGTCGAAGCGGATTTGATGGGCCAAATGGCCTGCTTCCGCACTCTACGGATTCTATGAATTGTCTTTCTTTTCTGTTCTTGAAAGTTCCCCTTCAATCAGAACCTACAAGATCCAACGTAACAGGTAGTGGTGAAATCTGTTTTATATTGTATGACTTAGTTTGCTTTTTATTGTGTTTAACAAAAAGAATGATGGCCTGTTTCTCCGGGCAGTGATTATAGGAGTGTTTTAATGATGAAGTATAAAGCCATCACATTGTGACAAGATTTCTACTGGAAAAAGCAGAAATCCTCCACGTCAACACTGACCATAATATATACTGGGTACAGCATCAAAGTGACCCTGGCACTCAGCAGTGGTTCTGCCCCTACTGCTTGAGCAGGAGACCTTCCATGTTAACAGTTGAGGCGATGGAATCAATCCAAGGATGCAAACAGAAACTTAGTAACTTCCCAAGGATTATTTTCAAGCCTCGGGACACTGCTGTACTTTTTGGCTCTCAGACACACTCCTGTTTCCAGCACTTCCTCCCAATCCCAGCGGGAGATGATATCAGCAACAGGTCCTAAGTCAGGTGGGCACTCAGGAGACCAATATGCACATAAGATTTCTGAAAATTTCCAAGAAGCTGTGCAAAAGTGTAATTTTTATTTGCCCCTCACAAGACAAGACAGATTGAGAGTAATACTAGAGGAAAGGACACATTAACGTATGGAAAAGGGTTATGCTTTAATGTTACAGTGGTGGCTGTTGCATCAATTAAGTGGAATTTTGTCCATCTCCACATGAGCGCATCTAAGTTTGGGTTCTGATGAGCCAGTACAATGTTTCTGAAAAATGAAGAAGCATCCTGGATTTAGCCACGGACACTTATTACAGTTTGAGAGAGTAGAGGTGATAGAGGAAAGCAATAACAATCAAGAAGCCCAACACTATTCAGGACAAAGCATCCTGCTTGAATTTCACCACATCAACTACCTTAAATATTCACTCCTTCGTCCATCAACACACAATGGCAAAAGTGTATACCAACTACAGGATGCAGCTCAGTAAGTTTTTTTGACAATCCCTTCCATACCCAGGCCTGCTGCCCACTAAAAGGACAATGGAAGCCACTACAAGGGAGCACTGCCACATACAAGCTGCCCTCCAAACCACGCATCCTGATTCCTGAAGAAGGGCTCATGCCCTTGGATGCTGCCTGACCTGCTGCGCTTTTCCAGCAACACATTTTCAGCCCTCCAAACCACACATCCTGACCTGGAACTTGACCACCCTTCATTTACTCACTGAGTCAAAAATCATGGAATTCCGTTCCCAACATCATTGTGGATGTATCAATCCCTCATGCACTGCAGCAGTTGAAGAAGTTGGCTCTCAACCAACTTATGTATGGATAACATTATCTTCTACATTTAACATTGAGTTGTCAGTATTTCGATGAAAATGTTCATTTCCTTTAAACATAAATATTTTTATCTGTCATCTTTATTTCTAGAATAATGAAATTTGTGTTGTACCAGTTACATTTTTAAAATCTAATTTTAAATGTTGATATAAGTTTTGGGGCGAAGATCCTGAAACCAAGGAGACTGGTAAGTCTCTTTCTGTACAGTTAACACACCAAAGGTCGGATTTTGCTATGTTGTCGTGTAATTTTTCATGTAATGATGATAAGTTGACCTTGCTTGTGTCGAGAGAAGAAAGTAAGCCATGTTAACAACATTGCTCGTGTGGGTCAAATTGTGGAGCAGTGGGAGATTTACTATTGTGTTGCTTTTATTGTTGCTGAATTATTTTGAAGATATTTATGTATCTAACACTTTTTGACTTCGCCTTTCTTTTCCTGTCACCGGCCAATCAGTTTTACCTTTTCTTCAGCATTTCAATAATCATAACACATTTAGTTCATACCCAGTAGTGCAGCAGTGAGCAAATGCAGCCCTACTTGAGCGATTAAAGTTGCAGTTTTTATATGATTAACTGGAGTGCCAAGTTATCACAATTTTCTGGACTCGCTTTTAAGGATTGCCATTAAAGCGAGATGACCATTCCTAAAAATAGCTGGTTCTTACAGCAGTGTGCTCGAATTAAGAGTAACAGCCGTCTATCACTGGTTTACAGGAGGATTTATTTTATTCCTTGATGAGGTATGGGTGTAGATGGCTGGGCCAGCATTTATTTGCCTGTTGTTAATTATGCATAGGACAAGTAAGAGTCAACACTTTGCTGTAGATCTAGAGTCACATGTAGACCAGACTAAGAAGGGGTGGCAGATTTCCTTCCCTAAAGGGCGAACTTTTTTATTACAACAATCACAGTTGTTATATGTTTGAATTAGGCTCATTTTCAAAATTCCATGTTAGTTTATTGAACTCAAGTTTTACCACCTGCCCTGCAGGAATTCAAACTTCTGTTTGTTTTATAACAGGGAGGCCACTACTGTGGTACGTGTATGTCTCTACAGACTGGCCGACAGTTGCATCAGTACCCAAGCAGAAAGGGTAACCACATCTACTTTGGACATTAACCCTTCCCCCAACTGTGCTTATTGCTTCTGGGTGTCCACCTTCTAGTATCGGAATTGGCCGCTGTCAGTATGAGAAACTGTAGGCTTTGCTGTATGGGGTGCGGAGTTCCACTGGACTCAAACCTTCCACTACTAAAGTGATGGACATGAAGAGCAGTGTCAGGAAACCAGCATGCCAGCCTGCTTTGCTGTTTTTGAACTCTGTCTGCAGGCACTGATTCTGATTTGGACTTTAAATTAGACATTGTTACTCCCATTTGTCATTGTGATAACAAGTTGTATCCTGGTGTTGGTTAACTTCTTACTTGGGCCTCATATTTTGTTGTGGAAATTGTAAACAAAAAAAACACAAAGTATTGACTATGGCTGAATTATCATCAGTGAATGGGTATCTTTAGGTAAAGAATAATGAAAATAAATACTTGACCTCTCATGGACTCTCTATTCAAATATGTTGTTAAATGCCTTGAAAACTAAGAAAGAAATTGAACAGCCCAAGGGCATGTACACCTCAAAGTAATCTGATCCCAGCAAGTTAAAGTCCTCTGGGTCTAAAGGTTCCAAGGGGAGGAGGTGAAAATCAGACTGGATGTTGCTCCTGGCCATGAAGGTACCCTTGCCTAGGGCTACTTCAGTGCAGTTGTCCAATTTGGCAAAGCTGTAAGTTAGCAAAGCCATTAACAGGCTCCATTTTTGTAATGGGAAGGTAGAGAATCTGCCGTTATTTTCTGTGTTACGATGGAGAGAAATACCAGGTTGTCATCTGATTGCTTCTGCAAAATTAATATTTTTGTTGCACACTTTAGTAAATTAAGCAGAGGTAATTTCATTTATTGTTTGGCAAGGGATAGTCTTACTTTTCACTGAGACCATACATTTGTAGAAAGGGGCACAGCATCACCGTTACCCTCATTCTTGTCATCATCATCATCATCACGGTTCCACAAACTTATTTGCTATAAACTAGTGTTGACTTTCACGAGGCCACAGCCCTATTGAAATGGGTTTATTTTTGTGTCTTCCATAGTTTTGAAGAAATAACTGAATTCTGCATTGAAATTAATGTTAAATATTGAAATTCTAGTTACCAGAATTCTGTTTCTGTTTAAAGTTCTTCATAGCAATCCTTTTGTCCTATTCTGTAACTGATAGAGAATTAAATCTACTTGTAGTTTGAAAACTATTCACTATTAATTTTGCTCGAGATGGTGTAGCAATGTCAGATCTATGCTCAGTAGCCACATGAAGTAAAGGTACAGTTACTTTTACTCTACATCTCCTTGCCCAAGTTCTTTTACAGTATAAAAAACAAAAGAACTGCAGATGCTGTAAATCAGAAACAAGAGTTGCTGGAAAAACAAAGCAAGGCTAGCAGCATCTGTGAAGAGAAATCAGAGTTAATGTTTCAGGTCTGGTTCAGAGAAAAGGTCCCTGGACCCAAAACATTAACTCTGATTTCTCTTCACAGGTGCTGCCAGACCTGCTGAGCTTTTCCAGCAATTTCTGTTTTTGTTTCTTTTGCACTGTCTTTTCTTACAGTTAACAACATATTGCCATGAACATGTAGCAATTCCTCTCCACTTACCCACCACCCCTCCCCATCCTTCCTCAAAAATTCTCTTTGGAGAAACTGATCTTCAGCAGCATTCTTAGCTTTTATAAGAGAGGACACATTGGATGTGTGTATTCTCTTGCCAGTTTATGGAAGAGCTAACACAATGTGGAGTGACGGGACATCTTCTGATGTCGTATTCTGTGATCTCCATAATCTCTCCTCCATTATGCCTAAGTGTAGCACACATTTGACCTCTTACTCTAATCCTTGTACTTGTTTACTTGAGTATGGTCTGGGAATTCCTAGCCTCCACCCTCAACATATCATCCAAAAGGACTCATATATGTCTATTTCAGAACCCAATTTGTACCATTTCCTTTATTCTCAGTGTACAAAAATTTGTATCAAGTGTCGATCGCTTCACCCAGGGAAGAGTGCACCTACTTTATTCCGGTCCCCTGATGCATCAATCTCTTGTACTGCTCCAGAACAAAGTGGCCTGTCCATAAGCTTTTGAATTGTGCATTGAACTCTTCTCTTGTTGCTTCAGCACATCACCTGAAAATGAGTTGTCTACTGTACATGAGTAGCATTCTGCATCTGTGGTTGGGTAGAACTCTTGTCATAGATTCCTGATTGGGGGGCTTTTTACTTGAAACGTTGATTTTCCTGCTCCTCAGATGCTGCTTGACCTGCAGTGCTTTTCCACCGCCACATTCTTGACTCTCATCTCCAGCATCTGCAGTCCTCACTTTTGCTAGGACTCTTGTGGTAGGCTTATCCTCCAAATTTTCACAGCATTGTGTAGGTGTTCTCTTTTATATGTTTTTTCTTAATATCGGCTTCTGATTGATGGAAACTTATTTTTTGCTGTGGCCCATTGATTGTTCCCTGTTGCTCGTCATGGGCACTGCCATGGGCCTTCCCTTGCTCTTTCTTCAGTTTCAGCATGGGCTTTCTCATTCACATTCAAATGACTAGGTACACCTTGCTGTATGTAACTGGCCAGCACCTCCCACCTTGAGCTTCATTTTAAGTGTTTGCCCACATCCCATAACTGGTATCTTACATGGAGTTCCAGGTAGCAGTTCAATGTGAACTGACATCACTACTGCCTACTTTATTTAGGACCTACTTAGTAGCTATATCTAGAGTGAAAATGTATTTCCTTTTATAGATACTGAATGTTTTATTCGATTGAAGATTTGTGAACATCTTAATTATCAAGACACACTTCCATGACTGAAAGTAGCTCTTGTAGTTTGCTTGTTCCCCAGTCATTAATTTGGGCTTTTTCCTTTATTATTCATTGCAGTTTCAAGTATTGATTTCCAGGTTGTAAAGAAACAAAATACATATAAATCTCACAATGAATGTTAAGATACAAGTTTAAAATATGCATTTGGAGTAAAGATTAAACTGTTGCAAAAGGTGGAAGTATGAACTAATTCATGAAACTTTGATATTTGTCCTAAAATTGGTAACACAAAGGCAAAGAATCCCACACATATGACCATTACTTATGATCCTTTATCACCAAGATTTGCAGATACATGTGCAATGATCCATCAGTGAAGTTCGATGAATGTGAGATGATATAACAAATGTGTCATTAGCCATGTGGAGCCTCTTTTCCTAAAGGGATAAGAATGAACAAATTCACAAATCGATGATTTAGCACCACTTAGAATTGCTGTGAACCAAATGACAATGGTAAAATATCCCAATGGGATATGGGAGACTGTATTGGAACACAACACTGGTACAGTGCCTTTATGGATTGAATTAGGAACCCCCAGCTTCAAAGCTCAGTTTTACACTCAGTTACGTGCCAAAACTGCAAAGATTGAAGCAACCAGATAAATCTTTGATGTGCTTTAAAGTGCAAGCAGACAAGTGGGACTAATTATTTCATTCATGCCACAAATAGCCTGCTATCACTCAGATGAGATAACCTGGCTGTAGAATGAAACATATTCCTACATTTGTTTTAAAAAGGTATGGCTGTTGTATGTTACAGATTTCAAACAGGCAGTGATCATGGAATGCATCCGACAAGACCAAAATGTACCATGTGCAATGCATGGTTCCATGTATTGTAGACCCTCTCTCACGCAAACAATATTTTTAATGCTAGTATATTACACAGGGGAGTGTTTAGTTCCTCATAGCACCATAACGTTCAATTCAGTCTGAATAAATTGCATTCCAATTCACAATAGGTTGCAAATTTCAGGCAATGCCAAATGGCCTTCTGAATATAAGTCATGAAAACTCTGCCAATTTTTCATGACAGGATACCCATGCTAGATGTCATTTCTGCAAAAGCAAATGTAACGTGGAGTTATTTTAATAAGTATCTTACATTGCTCCATAAAAAAGGCTTGTAAACCTGAAGTTTTGTTTATAAACCATAACCATATGAAATGAGATCAGTTCCTCCATGTATTTTTGATTTCAGTATTTGTATTAAATAGCACTGACAAAAATAATAAAGTTAAAGCCTAGTTCTGAATTAGAGTTCTTGGAAGTTGGTTTGCAAACTTAAATATTGAATTTAGAATAATGTGATAATTGGAAGAATTGTGCAAGTGATGTAAAGTGATTGGGGATGGGATGCTGAGTATTTGTGCTAAATTGTCAGATTCTCTAGTTTTAATAAAGTGAGAAACAAAAATACACTTGCTGAAGTGTGGTTCCTAAACTAATTTGATTACCATTCCTATTATTATCTGTATTTTAGCTAGGTTGTTAGGTGTTTACATTTTATAAAATACAGTGCATCAAAATCATTGGATTATTTTTATGCAAATCTTTTTCATGCTTATGTCACTATTTCCCCAAAATAAAATTTGTTACTTGTGTCTAAAACAAAATAATTATTCAAATGTTGCAATAATATTTCCGCAGTCTATTAAGATATTCCTAATTTTCATTCAGCTTTGGATAATTCACATCTCTAACAGGGCTTAATGAGTTAGCAGCTGTAAAATAACTTGGGAAATGCTGTGTTTAGGTAATGTATTCTGCTTCATTACTTACTTTTTCACAGTGGAAGCATAAGGTCTTAACTTTTCCACATCCTTCTAATTTCACAGAACATGGGGACAAGGCATAAAATGACTGTTAATAGCTAATTGCTTCCACGCAGAGCTTCAGATTCAAGAGATGTTAAATGGACAGTCTGCTGATGATTCCAATTCTCGGTCTGCATCTTGACTTATCAGCATGAAGATTGATTGGAAAGAAACAAAAAAAAGACTAGGTAAAAACAAGAACTGCAGATGCTGGAAACCAGATTCTAGATTAGAGTGGTGCTGGAAAAGCACAGCAGGTCAGGCAGCATCCGAGGAGCAGGAGAATCGATGTTTCGGGCAAAAGCCCTTCATCAGCAATAGAAGGGCTTTTGCCCGAAACGTTGATTTTCCTGCTCGTCAGATGCTGCCTGACCTGCTGTGCTTTTCCAGCACCACTCTAATCCAAAACAAAGACTGCCTTGTCTGAACTCTTCTGTTACTTAAATTGGTAATAGAATCACCTTGTTTAATTGCTGTCTGATTAATGTTAAGGGCCACTCACACTTGACAAGTGTGCCTGACCATTTGGGTATGCTCAAAAATAAATCTTTGGTGTAGTATATCATCATTTGACTTGCGTTTTGAATAAACCATTTATTGCTATGTGGAAAGGGCTGCCATTTTCATTATTTTGACAACTGAAATATAATTGATAAGAATGGTGCAACTTTGATCACCTACAAGTGCAAAGATCTGAATTCTTCTTTGCAAAAACAATAGATCATATTTAGCATTGCAAATCAGATGACATATTGCTAAACACTCGCAAGATGAGCAAATATCAGTTTGTCCTGAATGACACTTACCTTGAAACCAAGGGTTTGTGAGATCAAGATTTGAGCAATAAATCATGCTAACGCATCATGTGCTGCTGTGGGAGTGCTGCATTGTTGTAGGTAGCCTTGTGAATAAGATGTTAAGCTGAGTTCTTATCTGTTCCTCAGGCAATATAAAAGATCCCATGACACAACTTGAAAAAGAATAATGTGTCAATTTCTAAGTGGGTGAAAGTGAGGACTGCAGATGCTGGGGAATAGAATCAAGAGTGTGGTGCTGGAAAAGCACAGCAGGTCAGGCAGCAGGCAAAATTGACATTTTGGGCAAAAGTTCTTCATCAGGAATGAGGCTGGGAGCCTCGGGGGTGGAGAGATAAATGGGAGGGGGGTGAGGCTAGGGGGAAGGTAGCTGAGAGTGCAATAGGTGATGGAGGTTGGGGCAATGGTGATAGCTTGGAGGGGAGGGTGGAGTGGATAGGTGCGAAGGAAGATGGACAGTCGGGAGAGTTCATGAGGGCGGTACTGAGCTGGAAGGTTGGAATGGGATAAGGTTGGGGGGGGCAGGGAGGCATGCAGGAAATGAGGAAACTGGTGAAATCGCATGGGGCTGGAGGAAGAACATCTCATCTTCCACCTCGGGATCATCTCCATTTATCTCTCCACCCCTGAGTCTGCTCGCCTCATTCCTGATGAAGGGCTTTTGCCCGAAATGTTGATTTTCCTGCTTCTTGGATGCTGCCTGACCTGCTCAGTTTCAAAATATCCCTGGCCAACATTGCTGTCTTGACACATACTTAACATAGCCTATCATAGTTTAGCAGGTTATGCATTCATTTTACTATTTAGTGGGCACATGATATGTATTAATTGTCTCTTTCCATAATGACACTGACTACTCTGCAGAGGTATCCATTGTTAGCTCAACAACTCCCTGAGGACTTGATTAGGAATTCCGTGAATACCATTCAGCTCTGTTTTAATGAAAAAGTGAGGCACATTTGACAAATAAGTTCAAATGTTTTGGTAAATAGTAGTGATCTAATGCCCAAAATGACGAGCAGCTTTCTCATTTTTGCATTAGACACATTAATTTGCCAGAGGTGCAAGTTTGAAATCAGCTGTACACTACATGATCCTGAGACAGCTTTACATGGAAGCAGTGATTTTTTAAGTTGTGATCTTTTTCCCCCCTGGTGATAAAGCAAAATGCCTTGTGGAATTTTAAACTTAACTACCAGTTAATTGTTCCTCAACTTGCCATCTGTTATTTTCCTATCACTTTCAACTTTGGTGGTTTTCTGCACTCTATAGGCTTTGAACCTTAGACTGTTTCTTGTCTCAATTGTTAGAAAATAATATTTGGAAACTGTTGGATCTGTTTTGCAACTAAGGTTGAAACCATTATCTACTTCCATGTGAATAACGGAGCCACTCACCACAAGTGCTGATAAAATAGGCTTGCTGAACACCAGCGGATCAATAATGCAACTGGTAATGTTGCAGCATTGCTTCATACTGGGTGTCATTGTTACATTTGCATCTGATGTACAATGCCACTCAAAGCGTTGGGCAACGTTATGGATGTTGGGAGGACAATTAGTTTGTTATCTTCAGTGCTGAGAAAACAAAAGTGAATACCTGCTGAGAAAGAACGTCTTGATATTTCCCACCTACCTCTACAAAATTGGCAAATAGGTTTCAAGAAATATTGATCACCTGGGGCTTAATAGCTCCATCTGAACTGTTCTTTACCAACCAAGGAGTGAATGTGTCTTAAAAAGCAGTAAATTAATAGGCATCATTCCACTTTGTTTGTCATTATGGCAACTTCCATGTTAAGCAAAAGTTACATCCACATAGTGTGCAATATTTTACCTTTACATCTCTTGCTGCTACACAGTTCAATACCTGCAGATTAGTGGACTTAATGAGGTTATATGGCTCTGATGTAGTGCCAACTTCAACCCATTTCGATAACGATATATCTTTCCAGCAACTCTTCGAAACAGGCTTTCAAATTTGCTGCAGAGACTTAATACAGCATGTGGAAGTCACAATTGCTAAGCCCAATGAATATGGTAGTGAGAACAGCTGCTTCAGGCTTTGTCTGATGGTGGGAGGGACCATCGTGTCCCTCTTGACAGTCATTTCACGCCTCAAATCCGGGTTACCCTTGATTCATAAGGTGCTGACCCGCCATGAACAATCTGCTTCAAACAGTGCTTGGAGCTTCGAGTCTCTACTCACCATGAAGGAATCTATTGCACCAAGATAAGCAACAAAGAAATGAGATGCCAATTCTTAGGTCAACATGCAGCAATGTCAGGATCATGGGCTTGGGACTGACAGGCAACTTGCAGTTGTTCAGTGGCAGATGCAAGACTGTTGTGATCGGCAGGGAATTGAATAATATGAATATACAGCCTGGTCTCTTATATGATTAATGAGATTGAATCATTGAATGAAAATACTTACACCTTCATCTGGCAAGGGAAGAGTTTAGGGGAAAACATGAATGCAAAATGTAGACTTTACTGGATGGAAATCTCAATGATAGAAGCACCTCAAACTTGCATATATAAATGATAGAATTGCTCAGGATATATTTTCTGCATCCACCTCTTAACTCAAACTGGACTAGTTAACATTGTTAAATCTATGTTCCAGTGCTGTGCTCCATGATGGCGGTGACATGCCAGCAGAATCTCCAATCAGAACACACTTACATGAATGCAGTTCAAGAGTGACACAATCTGTGGAAAAGCCCCACCCCTCCACCCCCAGATTGGGAAAGATAAATAAGAATGGATAGAGACTATTTGAGCTTCAGTGCGATCATGAATTTTATCTAATTAAAACTTCTTTCAGAATAAATTGTACAAGAAGGTACTCTGAAGATATTCAAGATCAGAACCAATTGACACTAATTGAATTGAATCATCACCACATGTGACTCTGATCAGCATTCTTTACATATGCAGTCACCATAGCACTGACTGTAATACAGGTCACACCTTACTCTGCATGAGGGGGAGGAAGAAGTCTTATTAATGAAACCAGAAATACCATTCTTCTAGCAATGCAAAGTCCAAACAACTGCTAGGTAGTGTGCCAGTAACTATCACTTACAACTCTGCTGAAATAGCTTAGTGGCCTTGGACACAGAACATCAGAATGCACAAAGTGATTGGAAAGACAACAAATCCATCAGCAAAGTTGGAGTTTGTCAAAATTGACAGCAAACAGTTGGAAAGGTGAATAGAACATGATCTTGAGTTGTACTACAAGAAGCTCTAGATGCATAAAAACTTGCACTGTCAATGAACTGGACTTCAAATTAGAAGTAAAGACGCTTGCCAAAATTAGTGGCTTGCTTACCATGGGGACTGGTGCTGCTACAGCATCTGGATGAAATTCTCTGCTGGAGAAGGAGGAGACAGCACCCCATTTTACGCAGAATTCAACAGGTGGGAATCTTGTTTAGAACATTTCAGAATTTAAGCAAATAATAGGTGGGGATGAAAGACACTTTATCCCCCTCAATCATGTGTTTGACAGTTATAAGGAATAGAATATGGAAAAAAAGAGATCAGCTGATTGGCAAATTGATACCAACCCACAGAACAGTCCAAAGGATGACTGCCTACAATCTGTGGTAGGATCACATACATGTGAGAAGGGCTTAGTGAATGAGGAATGTGTCTATTGTCAGGACAGCAAATTCGTAAATTGATTAAATGTCTAAGATGATCGACAAGTAGTAAGATCTATTGACTGAGTACATGAGGCAAAACAGTGGAAAGCTGGAAAATGCCTCTGAGTTCTTATCATGGATCTATCATGGATCTTGCTCAACGTAAATGTACATATCAGCAGTAAAATCTTTGACAATGAGAGGGACAGGCCCTACAATCGGAGTCCAGAAAGACGGAAGAGCTTATGTTGTGCAATACAACAGGGGCTACAGAACAATTCAGGCATGCAACAAGTAGTCGTATTAGGATGAACACCCTCATTGCAGGAAAAGAAATCCTGAAAGTTTTTTTGGTGCTTTTGATCACACATTTGTAAGAATATAGGTTGATCAATGTAAAAGGTGTACTTTTGCAGGGTGAAAATCTTCAAAAGGAAATGTTTCTGAAACTGCCGAAAGAGACAAGTGATAAAAAGGAATGTTTTTATGAATTGAACAAGAGATTGAGTGATGCTTCAAGGATATGGTATTTCTAATTTATGCCTGTTGCTGAAAGTAGGCAGTACTTAACTGAAAGAAGATCGAGAAATGCAAAGTATTAACTAATACAGGTAAAATATGGGCATTTTTGTGATGGATGTCAATGATTTTCTAATGAGAGATTCTGAGGAATTTGCTCAATTTATTATAAATAAGACTAAAGAGGAATCCAAGATTGGATGCCAGGCTTTGGAGACCCTAAAGTATATTGGCTCAGACAGTAAGTGGTATAGTTTGGAAGTAACCTTAAGTCAACAATCAAATGCAGAAGGTGTTATTCACATCCCCATAAATTATACTAGGTCATCACAGAAAGCTATGTTTATATCTGAGGGGGGAAACTGGGCAGTTAGGAAGCGTGACTGGATAGTTAAGTTGGCTATGTACTCAAACACTATACAATACCTGTTTTGATGTATTGGTACTGGTTATTAAGATAAAATATGGTCCAATGGAGAATATTTGGAAATTAACTAGAAAAAAGGTATCCTCAACTTTCCAGCCTCGGATGACTTGAAGGATATGAAATTAGTCCTTTTTGGGAATGCCAGTCTTGTGATTTTTCAAGTAAGCTGGACTTATGGTGTTCTTTAGGGTGAAAATAAGGTAAGTTGTTGTCCCCTGGCCTGTGATGCTAGGAAAACTAAAGGGTGCCTAAAGGTCGTTGAACTATGGAAACACTGGCTGCAGTTTTAGAAAAGAGGTTTTACGTATTGATGTGCGGCGTCACTTATTAATGGATTCGCAAAGATTTTCTTCCTGTTAAAGTTGAGAAGACTGAAGACATTGTTTTCTGTCCTGGCTTGAAAATTCAGTCGAATGGCAGGAGAAAGCCATCTGTACCAGCTCTCCAAAAGAGGATTCTCTTGTGTCTGTTTCAGGTTTCCAGCATCTTCAGTATTTTGTGGGTTTTTTTCCCTGTAAAGCTACATCCATTACATTCTTTTGCATTTCTTTTATGTAGTTAACCTGTCAACTTTTCAAAACCAAAGTCTGCTGATTTTGTCAAAGAGAACTTCTTAGTTGAATTTTGTACTGGGTTGAAATATCCTAATGTTAATTCCACAAGCATGTTCAAGCCACAACAGTGAATAGAGGAACAACAACCAAGGTGTCAGCTTTTGATTGCCGTGGAATGATTCCTGAAGAAAAAATATAGATATCAGGTCAGAGCATGAACAAAGAACTAAGGATGCCTCTAGTACTCGCTTACAAAGTTCTTAATAAGCCGGCTTCTTGCTTTATTAGTCTTACCTTGGCATTCTTTATCTGTTCTGCTTTTGGTAAGATTGGAAATGTGTATGTGAGGGTGCATTAGTTTACAATATCCAGCATGTAAGTGGATTGGGGAACATTGTTATATCACCTGAGTTACTGTGTTGTACAAGTAGGAATTGGGAAATATGAATGAGCTCTGGAATAAAAGTAATCTGTGAAGAACAACTGATGTCTCCTGAACTTGGAAATACTTTCAATGGTGTGATCAAAATTTGTAAGATTAAGTCATTGCTTTTCGAAGAGGAAGAAAGACAGAAGGATGGTGGAGAGGTTGTGCTGATTTATATGTGTGCCTTTAAAATATAATGTCACATACAATATATGTGACACACTAGAAATTCCTTGTAAACTGTGATTTCTCCAGGCTTGACTTAAGATGCTGAATTACATTTATTTAATTTCAGGCTTGAATCATGGATCTGATGTTCAGTACCAAAGCTCACTTTAAAAGTAGACATTTCTGTATAATTGTTTTTGGAAAATTGTAGTGCTTTAAAACTTTCAGAGATGAAGCAGTATTGTAAATGTTAATTAGGGAGCAACACAGGCAGAGTTGGAGAATCAACTAACAATCTTGTAGCCCTCCTCCAAACAGCAGTACAGCTACTCCCCACTGTAAATCACATAGGTAGTGCTAGGGATTTTAAGTAATTCTTTTGTTGTGAAGCATACTTATTGTTATAACTTCTTTATTTCTAAGTTGCATATTACATCTAGTTTACATAGGTTCTCAATGGATGGGCTCAATTTCATTTACATAAATTAGCACTTTAGAAAGTTCTGAATCCTCCTTTCCTAAAGATTTAAAACTTGAAATAATTATATTGTTATCACAGACAATGTCTGTTGATTAGAAATAAATTTGTATGTATGTGAAAGGGCACAGGGATGCAGCCGAAAGGAGTTTTCTAATATTTTTGCATGCACCAAAAAGACAGTTATTTAACTTGAAACAATAATCAGAATTGTGTCATTGCTGTCCTGACTGCCATATGGTTCCTATGGCTAAAAGTTTTGGCCAACATAATGCCACATATAAATTTTGAAGGCTCTTTTTAAACAAAAAAAAATTGCAAGTTTCAAAAATTATCTTCAATGGCTTTGTGCTCAATATGTTGCCCTTTACCACCATCAGTATACAAAATCACATTCATTAACATAGGTCAAGTACATCGTTCCCGCTCATTGAGGCAGTAAATTGGAATAATTCCAGCTAACACTTCACTGGATGTCTTAACTTACTACTGGCAGTACGTTAAGATGTCGTGTTTTGGAATATACAGTATTTTAGGCTAGGTGATAATCGAATGCACTTACCATTGCAGAACTATCTAAAGTACCTTAACACTCAATGGTCTGGAAATACCCTTGTTCTTAAAATGAAATTGCTCTTATCAGTAACTTGCATTTTTTATTAACTTATTTTTCTAATCAACCTGTTCAGCGATGTTATTATGCAGTTCTGTAGCAGGTGGGACTTGAACAGCTTCACATTGTTATTAGGTGGTGATGATCATCGTCAGCTGATGATGCTGCTTTGAAATCTTCAAACTAGTTAAATGTTTCTGCCATTAACCATGTGGACATTATTCTGATCTATTTGACTGATTATTCTGACTGTGAGATTAGCATTTGGGACTCCTGTTCATTTCTTCATTGATGTTACTTCTCAAAGATCCTACAATTTTCAAATATTCCTCAACATTTTAGCATAATGTTGAGCATAATAGAAGCAGTAGTTCAATACAGCAATGTAAGAATAATGCTACAAGTGTGTTCATGCATATTTTTATACATGCAAATAGTGAGCCAAATCAGACGATTTATGATTTTGAAGTTAAAGAACTTGTTACTTTATTGTCAACTCTTTGAGTAGTTTATAAATGTACTGTGAAGCATTTGTTTTGTGGCTGATTAATGTCGTGGGTTTTTTTGGAGGATGTATATATGTTTTCAGCTCTCTCAAAGTACCTCTGATCAAATAAAACACCAGTAATGAGGAGAACAGTTTTTATTTTTAATTGGAAATTTCAGATGCATATATTGACCTTAAGTTGCAGACATGCTATCCCTATTTCCATAGTCTGATGTTAATGCAAATAAACATCACTGAAAAGTCCAATTGTTCACTTAACAGAAGTGTCAAGAATATCAATTATTTAGAATTTATTTCTGGGTTTACAGTTCTCTTGAGTGAAAATAGAACAAAGAAACCAAACTGGAAAGAGTTTAATCATTTACATTTTAGGCTAATTCAAATCTTTAATTTTGAGGATGAAGTCTGGGTTATGCTTTTTAATTATGAAATGAAACTAAAGAAAGGTGGGATGTGGGGAGATTTTTGCAGTAGAATAGAGAAGATTATTTGAAGGAGCTGTTTAATATTATAATGGCTTTTGATTAGCAAATAAAGAAATAAATATTTACTCTGTAAGTGACTTAGTAACTAAGGGCATCAATTAATGATCATTTCCAAAAGAATAAAAGGAGAGATTAGAAGACTTTTCTTCCCCTCCAGAGGATCATTAGGAAATGGAGTGCCTGATCAGACCCAGTGGTGGGAGCAGAATTCATCACAGCTTTAGAAAATGAAGTTGATAAATATTTGGAAAAATAAATTTTGAACAAATGGAAATTTAGTGGATAACTCAGACATTCAACAGCGGTGCAATGGGCCAGTAGACCATGACCGTGCTGTTAAAAATAAAAAAAAAATGTGTAGTCAATTTTGATGGCAGAACCAGGCAGGAGGTCAATTAAAATGGAATGAGATGCTTTTATACTGTGTTCTAGCTCCAGTCTGGACAAGTGCAATTTTAAATTGCAGGTGGCAAGGACACATGCCGGAAATCAACAGGATCCTTCCTTAAATATACAAATTGGACTCTGAGGCATTTAAAGGACAGATTGCTACTTTATCCTGAGGTTTGAATAGGATAGCAGTGGTGGTTTTCCATTAAAACAAAGTTTATTGGAGCTGTATAGGAATCCGAAAATCAGCAGTAATATAGGTATTTAAACTTCATTTGATGTTTCCTAATAGAAGCACTCCTGAGAACTTCACAAGGAAGCCTTCCTATGCTCCTTCTACTTCACTTGTTTGATGTATTTATCTTGCTTACTATCTGTGGCCTCGGATAATCCCTGGCAGGGAACTTTAACTTGCCCAAACTTAACAATGGACAACTGTTTCCTGTCATTGTTTAGGCCATGCTAATGAGGGAAAATATTTAAAATTGGCTAATTCCCATTGGTGCTGCTTTGGATGGGATATCTTACACTTAGCCAAGGTCTCACCTGGGAGTAAAAATCTACCTTCTTGACTCTGTTAAGTCTTGCAGGTACATTAGAACTGATTTCTAAGATGTCAACAGTTTAGTATCAAGTGATTTAAAAAAAAAGATCACTACAGAATGAAATGTACTATTGTGCATGATTTTTATGTGCACAGATTATTATTCTATTTAACTGTAGCTCCAGGTGCACATTTAATATCAACAGGAAATATTCTATTAATGGGATTGGAAAATTGCAACATGGAGGAAAAGCGAAAAGCAAAAAGCTGTGAACAAAGAGGGAAGCGTCAAAATGAGAAAACAGTTTTTGGAGATCAGGAAGGATTCTGACCATATTTTAGTGTACAGTTTATCAAGGTTTAAGGAGGAGTAGGTGAAGAAATAAAAAAACAAAAATGAGATTAAATAAAAATACCAGTGTGCAGTTATGTATTTGTGGACAAGTGATAGAGTAGCTAGCTGTCGACTCTAGTTTATGGCTTACTGAAGTGAAGGTAGTCGAGGTAAAGCATTTAAAGATGGAAATGCTGGATCAGTGCACATAGTGGATTATGGACCATGGCTATGTGCCAGAAGTAAGCGCTGCAGCAATGAGAATGGCATCTCCTCAATAATATGGGAGATTGATGGATGGCAGTCTTCCATCATGTAAGGCAATGGCTGTGCCTTGCTGGTCAATTCTGTGCTAAGCATTGTCAATGTGTACGTTAATTTCAGCATCAAGTGCAGATTTCTGGTGATTATAGCACCTATTTGGAACCTCCAGCACCACATTGTCAATGCTGATAGATGATGATGTGATCATGTTGTGGAACAAAGTATTTGTCTTTCTGATGCTGATGACCAAAACAGGCACTTTTCAGATGTGAGAGTGTCTGTCCATTTGTTGCTGGATTTGTCCATCAGTGTAGAATATTGGTACAACAGGGGATTGATCAGGGATTCCTTATTCATAAAACATAGGGTGAATTCAGCAGCATATTCCTGACCCTCTTCAAATTTTCTTGGCTTCAGACCTTGTCACATGTTTGGTCCAGATTTGGACAAAGGGAGGTAATGTCAAAAGGGAGATCAGAATAATTGCCCTTGACATTGTAACATTATTGAAGCAACTCATTGCACCTTCTTCTGTTGCTTTTCCATCTCTGCACCAAAAAGAACAAATGCAAGAAGATAATGGGCCATCATAAATTAAAAATTTCCTTCCAATTTACAGACCATTCTAATTTGTACACACGTTACTATTACTTTATTGATGTTAATAAGTACAGTTCTTCAATTCTTTCATTAGTGCTGTCAGCATAAAGAGTACAATAATCCAAGAAGATCCACCTTCATCATCTTGGGGCATCTAGGAATGGCTATAAATAAATCCTTCCCAGATTAAACCATATCTCAAATAATAAAAACTGTAAATATAGTCCATATTTAAATATAAAGAGACATTGAATCAAGCAATGCTGTCAGCGACATTGAGTTAGAGTATAGTTAGAACTTTAGTCAGTTCTGCACTCTATGGTGTGGTCAAATTATGCTGAAGATTCACTAAAATTATTATCACAATTGAAAATTGCCATTCTAAAGAAAGTCTGAAAGATTGAGCTGATTTCACTAGAACGAAGAAATGCAAATGCAGATCAAATAGAGGTTTCTAAATTCTAAAGGTCTGTGAGCGATGAATTGTGAGAAATTGCTTCCAGCAATCAGTAAACAAAGATGGCACAAATTTCGGATTATAAGTAAAAGAATTAGATGAGGAATTAGATGTGGAGAAGAATTTCTTGGGCTCCATTGAACTAATTGCTAATATTAGATGTCCAAGTAATTAGTGACAATGCAGAAAGACTTTCCTGGGCCCAGTTTTAACACGTGTGCAAGCAGATATGTCTTGAATTGGTTAAAATCAGGCCCAGTGTCTGAAAGTAATTCCATAAAACCAATGTGTTCATTCACTGTTGATATCTCTCATAGCTCAATGCAAATGAACCCTCCTTCTAGACAATCCAGTTACGTGTGACAAAAAGAAGACAGTAAAGTCGCAATATGAAATAAAGTAGCAATTCTACATGATGACTGATACAAAGCGTCAAGAAGCTAATCAGGATTCAGAGGAGCTAGCCTCATGTGGTAGGATCTCAGAGGGTAAAAATGTATTAAATGTTCACATTTATTGGTGCAAATAGAAATATAATGAAGCCGCGGCAAATTGACACATCATGCAGGTAATAGAAACTTGGTAGCATTGATAATTGTGTATAGTCCTCAGCCAAGTATGGGAAGTAGATTTGTGTAACCTTGACTGGAATCTATAAAAGTTAAATACATACAACAATGTGATTTTGTTTAAGGGGATGATGTTTACAGGCCTGTTCTGTATTGACCAGATGACATGATCAAGAAAAAGCATTCAGTACAATTACTCTAAATGTAACTCACAATAGATTTCCCTGCATTTCTGTCTCAATGCAATGGCTGGTTCAACTCTTGGTCCCTTACTAGCTCTCCACCATCTACAAGCTTTAAGTCAAAAAGTATAATGAAAGTTGTGGTTCTGTTCGCCGAGCTGGGAATTTGTGTTGCAAACGTTTCGTCCCCTGTCTAGGTGACATCCTCAGTGCTTGGGACCCTCCTGTGAAGCGCTTCTGTGATGTTTCCTCCGGCGTTTATAGTGGCTTGTCTCTGCCGCTTCCGGTTGTCAGTTCCAGCTGTCCGTTGCAGTGGCCGGTATATTGGGTCCAGGTCAATGTGTTTGTTGATAGAGTCTGTGGATGAGTGCCATGCCTCTAGGAATTCCCTGGCTGTTCTCTGTTTGGCTTGTCCTATAATAGTAGTGTTGTCCCAGTCGAATTCATGTTGCTTGTCATCCGCGTGTGTGCCTACTAAGGATAGCTGGTCGTGTTGTTTCGTGGCTAGTTGGTGTTCATGGATACGGATCGTTAGCTGTCTTCCTGTTTGCCCTATGTAGTGTTTTGTGCAGTCCTTGCATGGGATTTTGTACACTACGTTGGTTTTGCTCATGCTGGGTATCGGGTCCTTTGTCCTGGTGAGTGGTTGTCTGAGAGTGGCTGTTGGTTTGTGTGCTGGTATGAGTCCTAGTGGTCGCAGTAGTCTGGCTGTCAGTTCAGAAATGTTCTTGATGTATGGTAACGTGGCTAGTCCTTTGGCTTTTGGCATGTCCTCATTCCATTGTCTTTCCCTTAGGCACCTTTTGATGAAATTGCGGGGGTATCCGTTTTTGGCGAATATATTGTAGAGGTGTTCTTCTTCCTCTTTTTGCAGTTCTGGTGTGCTGCAGTGTGTTGTGGCCTTTTTGAACAGTGTCTTGATGCAACTTCTTTTGTATGTGTGGGGCGGTTGCTTTCGTTGTTTAGGACTTGGTCTGTGTGTGTGGCTTTCCTGTATACCTTTGTGGTGAATTCTCCATTCAGTGTTCTCTGTACCATCACGTCTAGGAAAGGGAGTTGGTTGTCCTTTTCTTCCGCTGTAGTGAATTGGATTCCTGTGAGTGTGGCGTTGATGATTCGGTGTGTGTTCTCTATTTCTGTGTTTTTAATGAATACAAAGGTGTCATCTACATATCTGACCCAGAGTTTGGGTTGAATTTGCGGTAAGACTGTTTGTTCTAATCTTTGCATTACAGCTTCTGCTATGAGTCTAGAGATGGGTGAGTCCATGGCTGTGCCATTGATTTGTTAATATAGTTGGTTGTTGAATGTGAAGTATGTTGTGAGGCACAGGTCCAGTAGTTTGAGTATGCAGTCTTTGTTGATAGGTTCCCCGTCTTGTTGTCTGTTCTGTATGTCCAGCAGGTTGGCTATTGTTTCCTTGGCTAGGGTTTTGTCGATAGAGGTGAACAATGCCGTTACATTGAATGAGACCATAGTTTCTCCCTTGTCTATACGTATATTTCTGATGATGTCCAAGAATTTCTGTGTTGACTGTATAGAGTATCTGGATCCGCTGATCAAGTGTTTCAGTTTCTGTTGTAGTTCTTTAGCCAGTTTGTGTGATGGTGTCCCTGGTAGCGATACGATGGGTCTGAGTGGGATGTCTGGTTTGTGCACTTTAGATAGTCCATTGAATCTGGGGGTGTTGTTGCTTTCAGGTTTCATTCTCTGTCGGTCAAACCTGGTTATCTGTCCGTTTTTTTGCAGGTTCCTCAGTGTGTTGTTTATCCTATTGGTGAGCTGTGGGGTGGGGTCAAACTCTCTCTTTTGGTAGGTGTTGGTATCTGCAAGTAGTTGTTGCGCTTTCTGGATGTACTCTGCTTTGTCCAGGATGACCGTCATTCTGCCTTTGTCTGCTGGTAGTATGATTATGTTCTTATCATTTCTTAGTGTTTTTAGTGCTTCCCTCTCCTTGGTGTTGAGGTTGTGTGTTTGTCTTTTCCTTGTTATCAGGGGTACGATACTTTGTCTCACTGTTTGTTGTGTCTCTTCTGTCAGTCCATTGTTTCTGAGTGTGCATTCTAGTCTGCTAGGAAGTCTGCTGTCTTGGCGTCCCTGTGGTTATAGTTGAGTCCCTTGGCCAGTATTGTTCCTTCTGTGTCTGTGAGCTGTCTGTGGGAGAGGTTTCTAACTCAGGTATGTGTTGTGGTGTCCTGTCTGTTGTGTGTTAGTTTGGACACTTTTTCTTTTAGTGCCATTTTTTTGCGGTGTGTGGTCCTGTTCTGTCCTATGGTGACGGCCTGTTCTATGGACCGGGTCCATTCCTGATTGGTGATTTTTGAAATTAACGATTTTTGGCGCGCAATTTCATGTTTGTATTTGTGAAGTCTGTTGTGTGCGTCTGTGATCATTACCTGGATCATCCTGAATCCGTTCTGTCTGGCTGTGTCTCTGGCTTGTGGGTTGTTGACTGGTGGTCTGTATCTGACACATGGTGGAAGGATTCAATTCTTTTGGCATTCGTACAGGAACCAGAGTTGTTCGTATGTGGTGCTTAGGCGGTTGGCACAGGTTGGCACAACAACGAGCACCCGAGCAACAAATCTTCTCTCAAATTTTGAAGGTACAATGAATTTTAACAACTTGCCTGAATACCAGCATACTTAAGAATTCAACATCATTCTGGACAGAACTGCTCTCGATTGGTGTTCTTTCATTGAACTTGATAGCAGTTTTTTAAACTACCATTTTTGCACTGAGGCTGAAATATGTACTTTCCACGTGCAGACAGAAAGAACATGTCCATTTACGGTGGCTTTTAATCTTAACCAAAGTTTAGAGGGGCAGCTAATCCTTCATTCCTCATAACAATGCCATGTCTGCTCAGGGTCAACTTGCCAGGTTTAAAGTTAGACGTAAGTTTAGCAGTTAAACTGTTTCGGAATGCATGTCCCAATCAGAGTCCACTTGTCAACTAATCAGTACCTACTTCCCATACAACATAAATTATTGTTCCCTTTGTGGTTTGGTGTTCTTATGAGTACGTCTGATGGAAAGCTTTGACAGCAAGTCTGTTTACTCAAGTGCACTAAGTGACTATTTCTGGAGACCTTTTGGCAGGCCAATCTACTCAATTGGATACTGAAATTCAGTTCTTGCCGGTCTAGTTAGGGCAGTGGAAGTATGGGTATGTTAGCATGTGTCTGCATCTTGGAACCGTGCCTTGTTATTCCTACTTCAAGTTTGTAAGAGATGAAAGAAACTGCTGTGTGTCCCAATTTAGATGATATTCCCCTAGTCTGAGTTTCCAGGTGGAAGCACAATTCTATTGGGCCCCAACTCATCTCTTTGACTCTCAGAACTATTGTATGTCTGCCTCAAGTCCTGAAGAAATTCTGACCATAAAAGATGGGAATCATGCAAGCTTATATTCTTATGCAGTGGTGTTCAGATCTTAGTGCATTCTGAACTATTAAGGATGAGTACATTGTGATTAATTAGCTTATTATCCTGGAACATGAGATATCTGGTCTGCTATCAAGCATTACAGAGCACTTAGGTTTTATTCCATTCTTAATACTGAGAAAGGAATAGATGTATGAGGAAGTGTATGCTACTTACCTTATCATCGTGTACTCTAATGTTCGGAAAAAAATTTCTGCATTATAATTTCTTTCTTTTAAGAAAATCATTTAAGTCAATGAAAGCTCTTAGTTATACGTTAAAATTTTGTGGTCAATATTTACCACAATTATAACAAAATAATGCTTGTAAATAAAGCTAATTATGCCAGGTGATACAGTGATGAGCACTTCAGCCTCACAGCACCAGGGACCTGGGTTCAATTCCACCCACGAGTGACTATCTGTGTGGATTTTTCACATTTGCCCCGTGTGTGCGTGGTGTTTTTGTCTGGGTGTTCTGGTTTCCTCCCGCAGTCTACAGATGCGCAGGGTAGATGGTTAGGCCATGCTAAATTGCCCATACTGTCCAGGGTGGTTTAGCCATAGGAAATGTACTGTTACAGGAATAGAGTAGGGGGTTTGGTCTGGGTGGGCTGCTCTTTGTGGGGGAGGGAGTTGGTGTGGACTTGATGGGTCGAATATAAGGATTCTGTGATTCTAAATCAGCTTGAACAGTTGTCATCGAAATTACGGCCAGGTGAGGAGGGGGATTTTTCTGCTCCCTTTCAACCCTGTCATGATTGGTTGCAACAACATTTTTATTTCTTTCCAGCACACAGCTGGATTTCATGACAAACAGACATATAGTTACTAGATCAAAATGAAGGACCCAATGACAAGATTTTCTTGAGTGAATGTGAAAGGAATTTTACTAACTGCTAAATTTGAGAGAAAAAAAACACTGAAGTGCAACAACAAACACTTACATGAGTGCAAGTAATAAGTTTAATGGAGAGTGTGTCAGGTACTTAAAGCAAAACTAAAGGTTTCACCATTTAAATGTCCATTAGAATCTTTGACATGTTGTGGTTATTTCAAAGTTATGCCCATAGTTGTTTCGTTGTTGACTTGTATCCTTAGCAGAGTTGAAGTTTCTAAATATCCTTGAGTTTTTGGTTGTTTTCTCAGTTTGGTTTCTCACCAGATGCTGTTTCTAAGTTTTTGAGCGAAGCAGGCAGGAAGGGAGAGTAAGAGAGAGAGAGAGAAAGAAAAAATCTTTTTGATTCTTACTTAAAAATCTGTTTTCTTCTTTCAGTTTTCCTGTTCAGCAGCAGCTATTGAAGTACAGCTTAATATGTAATCTTGATTCTGTCTCCATTGTCTTTCCAAGCTGTCTAACTGGCAGGTGATCATCTAATCTCCCTTTTATGTGAAACTACGATGTGAACTAATAAAAGAAAATAAGTTTCTTGATGCAGATGCATATGTTTGGTTTCAAAGTCTTTATGTGAAATGCTAATTTCAGTGCAGACAGCTTATTTAATTCTGTGATCAGGTTATCTATGCAGCTATAAATGTTTCTTTCTTTTAACAAAACATTTTAGACAGTTGTAGTTGATGGTGTTGGGTCCACTGCTGTTCGTCATTTTTATAAATGACCTGGATGGGGGCTTAGAAGGGTGGGTTAGTAAATTTGCCGACGACACTAAGATTGGTGGAGTTGTGGATAGTGACGAAGGATGTAGTAGGTTGCAGAAAGACATAGATAGGATGCAGAGCTGGGCTGAGAGGTGGCAAATGGAGTTTAATGTGGACACGTGTGAGGTGATACACTTTGGCTGGAGTTATCGGAATGTAAAGTACTGGGCTAATGGTAGGATTCTTTGGGGTGCAGATGAGCAGAGAGATCTCGGTGTCCATGTACACAGATCCCTGAAAGTTGCTATCCAGATTGACAGGGTTTTTAAGAAGGCATACAGTGTTTTGGCCTTTATTAATAGAGGGATTGAGTTCCGGAATCAGGAGGTTATGCTGCAGCTGTACAAAGCTCTGGTACGGCCACACTTGGAGTATTGTGTACAGTTCTGGTCACCGCATTATAAGAAGGATGTGGAAGCTTTGGAAAGGGTGCAGAGGAGATTTACTAGGATGTTGCCTGGTATGGAAGGAATGTCTTACGAGGAAAGACTGAGGGCCTTGAGGCTGTTCTCGTTAGAGAGAAGAAGGTTGAGAGGTGACTTAATAGAGACATACAAGATAATCAGAGGGTTAGATAGGGTGGACAGGAAGAGCCTTTTTCCAAGTATGGGGACGGCAAACACGAGGGGACACAACTTTAAAGTGAGGGGAGATAGGTATAAGATAGATGTCAGAGGTAGTTTCTTTACTCAGAGAATAGTAAGGGTATGGAATGCTTTGCCTGCAACGGTAGTAGATTCGCCAAGTTTAAGTGCATTTAAGTCGTCATTGGACAGGCAAATGGACGTACATGGAATAGTGTAGGTGGGATGGGCTTCAGATTAGTATGACAGGGCGGCGCAACATCGAGGGCCAAAGGCCTGTACTGCTCTGTAATGTTCTATGTTCTATGTAAGGTCTCAGTTATAACAGTTAAAATTTGGTGGTCCATATTTACCACTATTGTAACATAATCCATGGAAGTTCTAACCTGTGGTAATATTTTCCAACTATTCAAAATGATTATAGGATCACAACATGAGGCAATTCAATTGAAATCATTGTTAATCAGCAGCTGTGTAGAGACAGAAAGCAAATAGCTTTTTTTAAGATCAGAAGTGAAGAATTTGAACCAAATCTAAAACCAATTTACGTTGTCCAACGGTATGTAGTTAATGAGTTGAACTGTAGATCCTGCTTTAAAGGAATATGGTTTTTGCATTCCATTGTCATCCTGATTTGAGGCTGCTAACATAAAATTGTAATTGAAAAGATGATTTTACAATGGCAATTCAAATTTTGACATATGATGATAGGATCATCTCCTATTACTTACAATTTGCAAAGCTTCAGTAAATCTCCAACCAGTGCAGAGTTGTCTTAATCAGCTGGGCTATTTTTCTGTTTTAATGTGATCAAGAAATGGTAGGGCAATCAGCTCATTACTATCACTCAACTGGTACTCACGTTCATTGTAGTGGGTTATGTTTTGTCTACATGCACATGGAATGTAATTGGCAGGCTAACTGTATGTCAAGTTGATAGTATTGAGTGTAGAGATGGCTCTTTGTATATGACATAGAAACTATCCATACACCACTGACTAATGTTCGCCAAATAAACAAGGTTACATTGGGAGCTTATTTTCAAGTTCTATCATCCCATGCTCCTCAGGTCTAGTATCCAAGTAATGTATATTCCAATTCTAGAATGTTTACATATAAGCAGATTATATGAAGTACGATTATAGTATTTAGAAACTGTTCCAAGATGACTCAAACACTGTGTAAAGTATTTATTGTGTCATGTGCTGAAGACTATACTATCAGTTTATTATGGAAAGTTTTCTTATATCTATTTGCCATTATGGTGTATGTATCAATCATTTCCTGTGCATAATAAATATTTGTGTACAAGGTCTTTTCAAAAGACTTTCTAACTGCCCCTCACACATAGGGGTTCATTATAACATTTTGCATGAGAAGCATTCTCCTCTTTTCTATTTATACAAGCTTTTTGGAGGGTTCCCAAAGGAAGTGCTGTGATGGAAAGAGAATGCTACTTCATATACATGTACATGGCCTTTTTCAGAATGTGTAATTTCGAACCACAATAGACAAGCAGCATTCAACCTGATCACTACGATAGGCATGTTACTGGCTGTAAATGATTATGGAACACTTGTAGTTACTGTAAGATGAGTGTCATAGAAAATGCACATCCTGTGTTTAAAACTAAAAACCACATGGTAATTGAACATTTGTAATCTTACTGGCAAATGTAAATTCAGATCATTCATTTGTCAGACATCTGCAATGAAGTATTTTACGCTTCCTTGCACTGTACAAAACATATAACACCTTCGCAAAGGTGACTATACAATGAATATTGAATTTGACTGAAAATATTATGAAGGAATTAATTTGTTTTACTCATTTGGTATGCTAATTCTGTTGTCTTTTTACTCCTAGAGCAAAAGTACATGTTTGTATTGAGTTACCTTGTTACAATTTGTTTACTACATGCTTAGCTGAAAGTTTTTCTGTCACAGTGACTTAAGGCATGAGGACAGAAATGAATGATTCCTGCCAGTCAATGAACTTTAACTGGAACTGCACTTGAATGGTAATAATCTGCTCCTGTAATTGCTGTGGAAAAGAAAAATCCTCCAGAGATTTTACATCTAATCATTTATTTATAAATCTGTAGATAGCAGGCTGCAGAATGCGCAACAGGGGTCAACTTTCTGCTTAAAACCATTGTCTGGTGTTTACATTTCACAGCAGTTTTTACAGTAGTTGCAACCTACATGATCAGCTGAGCACTTTAATTCACTGGGTTCTGTTCTGCACATCATTGCTTTAGACAGACTGCTTCATTAAGGATGCTTCAACAGAGGCCATTCCCCTCAGCATTAGCTGAAATATGCATGTTTTTCCATCTCATTAATTCAGCCTACATACAATTAATTTCTGCCTATTAATAAACCCCTAGGTGTTAGTGACAGCTATCTAACCTAACAATACCAAGTGAGGCCTGAGGTACAAAAGCTTGAATTTCAAGTTCCAAGTGGGTTCTGAATGAAAATCTACCCACATTGGACTCCAGAGCCTTCATGATATTATAATTAAAGGACTGCAAGACTTAGACTGACCAGTTCCATTATTTAGCAAATAAAAGCTATTTGTAAATGTAAACAGATGTTAGTAATCATTAGCAGCTTTGTTTTCATTGATATGGGTAAATGTTCTTTTGCAAGAGAATACATTTCAAAAAGAAAGCATGAACTCAACTATTTTTAATATTTTTATTAATATTTGTGTATTCATTCTTTAATTAAGTATTATACATTGACATATGTTTAGTATGCTTATGTCAATTTACTCACCCCCAAAATACGTTTTATCATGTTAAGTGAACCTTTTAATAGAATCCTGCTGTGTTACCAAGTGATGGCAATAACAAAAGACCAGTAGGAAGTAGTACATTTTTAACTACTGCATAATCATAAATGATTGATGTTCTGTGCAGATATCATGGAATTTCAGGCATATTTAGTAACCGATAAATTTGTATTGTTTATAAAACTGTATGAACCAATTTACAGTAAATAAGGGGGCACTTCAACTGCTGAGATTATTTATTAATATAATTCATTAGATAATAGATTTGTAACAGAATCAATCTATGCCTCGTGTGCAGTTAGCATGCCAATAATACATCAACTTAGGTGAAGGTTACTTGAGGAAAACTTACTCTCATGCAATCATTCATATTTCTAAAAGACTTGGAAGTCAGGATCAAGACACGGACTTATGAGCTATTGTACTGAGTAAGAATGTAATGAATGGAATATAATGTGGAAAAATGTGAGATTATCCACTTTGGTTGGAGAAACAGATCAGCAAAGTATCTCACAGAATCATTGAATCCTTACAACATGGAAGCGGGCCTATTTGGCCCATTGAGTCCATACTGACCCTCCGAAGAGCACAACCCCCCCCCCAAAAAAAAACTAACCCCCCTACCCTGTCTGTGTAAACCTGCATTTCCCATGGCTAGCCCACTTGACCTGCACATCCCGTGATACTGTGGACAATTTAGCATGACCAATCCACCTAACTTGCATATGTTTGGACTGTTGGAGGAAACCTACACAGACACAGGGAGAATGTGCAAGCTCCAAACAGACAATCACCCACGGTTGGGTTGAAACCCAAGTCATTGGTGCTGTGAGGCAGCAGTGCTAACCACTGAGCCATCGTACCACCCCAATTTCTGAAATTGTAAGAGGTTGTAAAGTGTAGATGTACAAAAGGTGTCCTTGTCAATAAGTTACTGACGCTAATTTGCAGGTGCAGCAAGCTGTTTGGAAGCCTCATAGAATGTTAGCCTTTATTGCAAAATGACTTCAATACAGGAATAGTGATGTTTTGTTTCAACTGTACAGGAGCTTGGTTAGGTGCTACCTTGAGTACAGTGTAGCGTTTTGATCATCTTGTCTCACCAAAGATATTATTGTCATATCAGGAGTGCAATGAAGGTTTACCAGACTCGCTCCCAACATGGTTGGAATGCCCTGTCAAGAGAAATTGAGCAGACTAGCCCTGTATTCTCTCAGGTTTAGAAGAATGAGGGTAAAAGAGTACACAGGATTGATGCAAGTAGGATGTCTCCTGTAGCTGGGGAGTATAAAACCGGGGGCTACAATTTAAAATAAGGGGGCTGCCACTTAGGATCCAAGCTGAAACTTCCGAATTCTGTACCACAGAGAGCTGTGGAGGCTTTGAATACATTTGAAGTAGATGTTGATAGATTTTTGGTTACCAGTGAAGTACAGAGTTAGGGGATGGGGTGAGTAAAAGGCATTGAAGTGTTTGATCAGCCATGACTGTATTAAATGGCAAGGTAGGCATGATGGGCTGAATAGCTACTCATGGTCTGATGTACTATTTACTGGCTACAGATAGGAAAGAAACTGAATCATAGAATCCCTACAGTGTGGAAATAGGCCCTTCGGCCCAACAAGTCCACAGTGACCCTCTGAACAGTAATCCACGCAGACCCATTTTCCTAACCAATTTCTCTACATTTACTCCTGACTAATGCACCTTATCTACACATCCCTGAACACGATGGGCAATTTAGCTTGGCCAATTCACTTAACCTGCACATCTTTCGATTGTGGGAGGAAACTGGAGTACCTGGAGGAATCCCATGCAGACACGGGGAGAATGTGCAAACTCGATACAGACAGTTGCCCAAGGCCGGAATCAAATCCGGGCCGCTAGTGCTGTGAGGCAGCAGTGCTAACCACTGAGCCACTATGCCGTCCCTAACTGAGTGGCATAGGCAGTAGATTAATTCGCTGTCCTGTAAATCACTGCAAAGATGATTAAAGGTTTGTTCATTTCAATTCCTATTATCTCTGATAATAAATGCTGATTTAGGACAATTCTAAGTAAATATAAACAAATTTCATGTGTTTTCTTAACTAAATTTGTTTTTGCAGTTTGTTTGTAGCTGACATAATTCAGATGAGAATAATGAACACAGTAGATACACATTAGCATGATTCGGAGTTCTAAAGCTGCTGTATGATTTGTTGGATGGAAGTGTTTACATTAATATTTGAAATAGTTTGCAGAGAATTAAGAGTTTGAATAAACCGTAATGATGTATTCACTAAAATGTAACAGTGTGGACAAATGTATTTTAATTAACATAAGGAACCATGATGGGGGAAGTAACCAGGTAACATTCCAACAATAGGCTTTTTTATTGCCTTGCGCTGCCTGAGATATATTAAGTTAATCAATGACATGACACAGCTTGATACAAAGCCCTGTTTACATGGTGCTTTTTAATTCTAATTTGATCTAAATCAGCCCTTAATTCCAATTTAAATGTACTATGTAAATGGTGCTTAATTCTGATTAAATCCGAGTTAAAAACATACAATTTCCTGAGGTGGGTTTAATGTAA
Source organism: Chiloscyllium plagiosum (assembly GCF_037043375.1). NCBI lineage: Eukaryota > Metazoa > Chordata > Chondrichthyes > Orectolobiformes > Hemiscylliidae > Chiloscyllium > Chiloscyllium plagiosum. The sequence goes on from NW_028270160.1 coordinate 37,604,066, forward strand.
TTCTAGCTAAATTCATTTTGTTGTTCATCCATGCAGATGGGTGTAAGTGAAGTGAACTCAGAATCTCCATGGTGTCCCACAGTGTTTTGTGATGTGACACAAAGACCAAGTACAGCTCTGTGTTTTACTTCATGTGATGTGTCCATTTAATACAAACTGAAAACTTCTTTGCGCAAATCATAGTTAAGCTGCCATGTAAATCGCGCAAATAAAAAGTAGTTCACATTTATTCCAAGCACACCGATACAAATTAGTTTGACCTCCCCTTTTAAGGAGGGCTCATCAGAAGCACTTAGGGGGCTATAGCAACTTAAACATTCCACAGATTGTAAGCAATGATTACTTTCTATCTTAATATTTCTATCCTCGCTTTATCAGGAATTAGTAAGTTATCACCATTAGTAGGAAGTCAGTTTTATTTTCTTGATTAAACACAATTTTTGGTATCAGTTAATCACAGGAAACCCGTTTCAATGATTTGATTGTTAGGAATACTTACAAATGTTTTTAAATTCCAACATATTGTAAACTTCTTAAATTACATATCTAATTGGGAAGTAGAATTAGACAGAAGAAACCCACCATTTTCTGTTTGTCTGGTCATGTATTTCTTCATTGAAGTGGAATATCTAAGCTAAATTGTGAAGTTGACAGTTGTGGAAAAAATCGCAAGCAGGTTTACATTTAAGAATCGTATTCGAAGGTGTTCACAACATGTTAAAAATTATTCATTCTGACTTCATTTTGAGGCCATGCCTGGAAGTAGATGTATGTGGATGATTTATTATAGTTCCAAAGAGCTATGTCTATAAATAATTATCTTTCACTGAACAAGTAACTTGACATGTTGAATGCAACCAGTGTTGCTACAGTATAGAAAATAAACTTTCATATTAATCAACAGTCAAGTATTGTAAGTTGGTCTTCATAAATTATGAATTGTGTTCAAATCTCTCAGGGTTCATTGATAGAAAAAAAATTAAGAGAATGTATAAGGCAGCAAGCATTTGAATCAATTTTCACTAGAATGCTCGGTATGTTGTAATTGTTTTTTTAATCATTAGGGAACTATTATTCATGTGCAATTTTGAAGACTGCTCTTCAGATGTGGTTGTCAAATTGAAAAGTAACAAAAGATTGTTTCCATGCAGTTGAAGCCATTTTAAAGTTCACAAATGCCAAACTTACTGAAGAAATGTTATTGCTTGATTCTGCAGGACAAGAATGGCCTCATTTACTTGTGAGGTATGTGAAAGCCAAGAGGAAATGACAGAACCAGTGAAATACTGTATGACCTGGCTTCAGGCCTATTTCTCTGAACCTTGGACAACAGAAAAACTTCCTCTCCCTGCCTTTCACCATCCCATTTTTCAACAAGGTTTGTTGCAGTCTAGTTGCGTTTGTGTAATAATATTTTGACTTTCACAATTTTGACTTGCATTGAATATCTGTTTTCTTGACAACAATATAATGGAGTGTTTTATCCTGTGTGAATTTGAGACTCAGCACATAACATCAAGTATTTAGGAACGATAAGGTTCTTTAACTGTTCCAAGTGGTTCTGTTGGTTTTGGCACAACGTTGCGCATATTTTGGCAAGGGAGCTGAAAATGATGCAGTTCTACTCCTGACATATGCAGACTGAAAGGTCTGAATGTAAACACATCTGAATAGCTGTAAAGTTTTCAATGAGCTTATTGTTGACCTGTATTGTCCTTTTGCCAATATCTGCATGTTCCTTAAAGAAAAAATACATTCTACTGGATTGTCACATAATCCCAATATTGTAAAAGAAACATACTGTTAGAGTTTCTTAGTCACCCCTTGTTACTCAGTTTTACCTTTCATAATTGTTCATTAGAGACAGTCTAGGAACCGATACTTTTGATCTGTATTCCCTTTTCATATGGTTTCATAAAGCTGTGTGTTATTATCTAGTAGGGTCTGGCAGGGATGCCTGAGGCCAAATGGAATTAGGGAATAGGTGATGGTTTTATGTTAATTGAGGGATAATTGGGTGAGAACCTGGTTGGTCATACGTGTGTGGAGAACGCGTAATCAGTAGGGAGTTGATGGTTTGTGAGTTAGAGTGAAACTCTGACTAGAATAAGCATATTCTGGATCAGTGGTGCTGGAAGAGCACAGCAATTCAGGCAGCATCCGAGGACCGGCAAATCTGCAGTCATTGTTTTTACCTCTAGAATAAGCATATGCCTAGACACTGTCAAACTAACATTTAATCTCTGGCATTAAACACTGTGTTCTATTGGCATTGTTTATATGTAGGTTGTTCACAACTTACTGATCGCCTTCATGCTTTCATGGTATGTGACTTTGTTATGCACTTGAGAGGCTAGAGACTACTCAAGCTCAGAAATGGAGGCCAAGCCCCAGATGGACAGAGGAAGCTCTTCAGGGATACCCTCAGGGCCTCACTGGCGAAGTCTGGCATTACCACAGACACCTGGGAATTACTTGCCCCAGACCATCTAAAGTATTCATGAAGGTGTCAAACCCCTCAAGATCTGCCATCAGGAAAAAGCGGAAGCCTGGGCAAAAACAGCATAAGGTGCATGCTGCCATACTAACACCCCACCCACCCCTTCCTACGATCACCTTCTGCTCCAAGAGCCTGCAGAAGCTGCATCAGTCTGTACAGCCACCTATGGATTCACTCTGAGAATGGAAAAGAGTCATCGATGTCTGGTGAGGGACTTCCAGTGATGATGATGGAATGATCCTTGCTGGGTTTCGCTCATATCTATCTAAAGAAAGCCATAATTGGTTTAGTTTTCACACTTCTTTCTCTACACTGTTATCTCCAGATGATCTATCATCGGCAACATGATGCAGGTTCCACTAGCCATCCAACTCTACCTGACTACCAAATCTCTTTATCCTTCCATTTTGTCTGGCTTATCAGATCTGCTTTTTTTTTCCTGAACTTTGAAATAGCCAAATTATTTCAGTCACAATTTCAAATACTCTTGCCAACAATTCATCCAGTAATATTCTAAAGCTAAACTGAGCCATTCATATCCTTTGTGCTACTTGTCTCTGAATTGAGGTGAGCCACAGACTCCTTTTCTTCTCTCATAAGAAGAGTACACACTTCACTCCAGCTTTCCTTTAACCTTTTTTGCTTTTGTGCAAACCTCTGAAGTTCATGTGCAGCAGGGTATTCCACAAGGGACAGTTACTGCTGTGGTCCATGTTGACAAGCCAATAATCGGGCAATTACTGTTGGAGTGGCTGAGTGTGCAAACAGCTCTGTGGCAGGTCAGAGGGAACATTGTTCAACCCTGTGCTGAAATCTTCCTTCATGCCTAGACCCGAGTACTGGAGTATTGTCATGGTCATCCTCCACCCTCTAAACTTCAGCAAAACTAAAATGCTGCAGGTCGTATCCTAATAGGCACCAAGTTCCACTCAGTCATCACCCATGTTCCAACTGACTTTTATTTGCTTCTAACCATGCAAATCTTCAAATAGAAAAGATTTCACCTCTGAATTTAAATCTCAGCTGGGCCATTGGGATGATGAGCAGCAGATTGCATTTAATTTTGGTAAGACTAACCAGCGCAGGTAGGGCCCTGGGGTGTGTTGTCAAAAAGAGAGACTGTAGTAATTGGAACCAAGGTGACCTCATTAATTACAAAGCCATTGATTGGGGTTGTTAACCTGAGCCAATCAGAAAAGCCCTGGCTGACCAATATAACCAGGGGAACCGCAGGTTGCGGTCGTTCACGGACTCCCAGCCCAACTGCTTGTTCTGTGGTGCTGTGGAGTCCGTGGACCACGTCTATATTGGGTGTGTGCGTTTGCACTCCCTTTTTGATTTCCTTAAAAACCTTCTCCTCTGTTTTTGGCTGCACTTCAGTCCCACACTCCTGATCTTTGGGCACCCGGTACGGAGGAAGGAGGGCAGGTCTGAAGACCTCCTCATGGGTCTGCTCCTGGGCCTGGCCAAACTGGCCATCAACAGGTCCAGGCAGCGGGCCGTGGAGGGGGTCGTTAGGGCCGACTGCCTGCCCCTCTTCCGCGGTTACGTTAGAGCCCGGGTGTCCTTGGAGAAGGAGCACGCGGTGTCCACCAACACCCTGGAGTTGTTCAGGGAGAGGTGGGTGCCGCAGGGAGTGGAGTGCATCATTTCTCCCTCCAACTCTATTTTGATTTAGTCCCTACCCACCCCTTCACTGTTTTGATCACACAGCACTGCCCTTTGATGCGAAGGGCAGTGTTTGTCACTGGCCACCCGGGTGTTTTCCTATATTCCTGGTGGTGGAATTTGAATAAAGATTCGTGCACTTTGTGTCTTCCACTGCGTCTCACACCTGCAAAAAAAAAGAGAAAAAAAAATATATAACCAGGGGATTTTGAATCTTCACAGTAAAAAAAAAATAATATTAACAGATAAAAATATATATACACGTATAACCAGGAGATGTGTTTTGTGTGTCCCTGGCAAAGGCTAGTTTCACTAGGGGTGCTGCGCTTTGGGTTCATTTTTATGCACTGTCCTTTGGTTGTTTGCTGCAGGACTGCGATCTACTTAGAGATTAGACTCTCCTCGGTTCAGGTGACTGACCTTGAGCTGGCTGGCCAATGTCAGTGTACTGATGCAGTAGTGAATGAGGGGTGACTTGTGCTGTTATTTCAGTGGGTAGGCCTTGGATTGGGCCTCAGTGTGTGGGCCAAAGATACAGTGTGTTTTAAAAAAAAGAAATATAACCAGGAGATTAGAATCTCCTCAATTGAGAATTGACTCTGAGCTGGCTGGCCTCAGCCAGTGTATGTGAATTAAGTAAATAAAGGGTGAGTGGTGATGGGATATTTGCCTCTGTGCAGTTATTTCAGAGACCTAGGGGTTCAGGTACATAGTTCTTTGACAGTGGCATCAGAAGTAGGCAGTGTTGTGCAGAAAGTGTTTGGTACGCTTGCCTTAATTGGTCGGAGCATCGAATACAGGAGTTGGGACATCATGTTGCAACTGTATAGGACATAGGTGAGGCCACTTTTGGAATACTGCGTATAGTTCTGGTTGTCCTGCTGTAGGAAGGATGTTATTAAATTGGAAAGAGTGCAGAAGAGATTTACAAAGGTGTTACTGGGACAGGAGGGTTTGAGTTATAAGGACAGGAGAGATAGGGTTGGAAGTTTTTCCACTGGAGCTTAGGAAGTTAAGGAGTGACTTTATCGAGGTTGATGAAATCATGAGGGCGCAGATAAGGTGAATAACAAAGGTCTTTCCCCAAGGATAGGAGAGTTCAAAACTAGAGGACATAGTTTTAAGAGGAGAGGGGAAAGATTTAAAAGGGACCTATGGTATGGACTAAGCCAGACCACTCAAAACATTCTTAAGCAGGCAGCCCCATACCATAACTTTACAATTTGTTTTGGTAAGTGTACAGTGAAAATTACCCTGGGTACGTTAGCGAGGTTGACTACTAGATTTTAAAACCGACAAAAATGTATTCACAAAATTACATAATGAACACAAAGAACAGAATAAAGAACCTCTACAGAATTCAACCTATCCAATGAGACTTAATTATGCTGTTCTGAACTTACACAACAGTCCCAATAAGCAAACTCCCTTTGAAAACCAGTATAAATGGAACACATGCTTACAGGTTGAAGTTGAGAGGCAGAAAAGAGATAGTTTCCACACAGCTCCCTGTTGAACTTCGCAGTTTAAGTCTGAACTAAAACTGCCCAGCTCAGCTAGAGAGCTGACCACTCCCCTTTCATTATACAGGTCACATCTAAAACATGACCACTTTGGCCTGAAGTCTTTTCTGTTTAGATGTTTGCTACCTTCTCCCCAGCCTCACCCCCCTCCCCATTCCCCCATTTATCTTTCCACCCTGGAGGCTTCCTGCCTCTATTCCTGATGAAGGGCTTTTGCCCAAAACGTCGATTTCCCTGCTCCTCGGATGCTGCCTGACCTGCTGTGCTTTTCCAGCACCACTCTGATCTACACTCTGCTTTCCAGCATCTGCAATCCTCACTTTTGCCTTAAGTCTCATCTGTTTACAAATAAACAAAAGGCCTCCTAAAATCCTTTTCATCTCTGTACCAAACCAGACTGATCGGAGTCTGGCCCAGTTTATTGTCCCTCTGAAAAAAATCAAGGACAGAGTTTCGTTGAGCCAAGGAACAGCTTTTAGACAAAAAATGACTGACTTTGTGACGCCTGAAGGCAACTTTTTCACACAGAGGGTAGTGCATAGATAGAGTCATAGAGATATAGAGCACAGGAACAGACCCTTTGGTCCAACTCATCCATGCTGACCAGCTATCACAACCCAATCTAGAATCACCTGCCAGCACCCGGTCCATATCCCTCGAAACCCTTCCCATTCAGATACCCATCCAGATGCCTTTTAAATGTTGCAATTGCACTAGCCTCCATCACTTCCTCTGGCAGCTCATTTCATATCCATCCCACCCTTTGCATGAAAAAGTTGCCCCTTAGGTCTCTTTTATACCTTTCCCCTCTCACCCTAGACCTATGCCATCTAGTTCTGGATTCGCCCATTCCAGGGAAAAGACCTTGTCCATTTATCCTATCCATGCCCCTAAAAACCTCTATATGGTCACCCCTCAGCCTCCGATGCTCCAGGGAAAACAGCCCCAGCCTATTGAACCTCTCCCTATAGCTCAAATCCTCCAACCCTAACAACATCCTTGTAAATCTTTTCTGAACCCTTTCAAGTTTCACAACATCCTTGCGATAAGAAGGAGACCAGAATTGCACGCAGTATTCCAAAAGTGGCCTAACCAAAGTCCTGTACAGCCGCAACGTGACCTCCCAACTCCTGTACTCAATACTCTGACCAATAAAAGAAAGCATACCAAACGCCTTCTTCACTATCTTATCTACCTGCGACTCCACTTTCAAGGAGCTATGAACCTGCACTCCAAGGTCTCTTTGTTCAGCAACACTCCCTAGGACCTTACCATTAAGTCCTGCTAAGATTTGCTTTCCCAAAATGCAGCACCTCGCATTTATCTAAATTAAAGTCCATCTGCCACTCCTTAGCCCATTGGCCTATCTGGTCAAGATCCCATTGTGATCTGAGGTAACCTCCTTCACTGTCCACTAGACTTCCAATATTGGTGTCATCTGCAAACATACTAACTATATCTCTTATTTTCACATCCAAATCATTTATATAAATGACAAAAAGCAATGGATCCAGCACCGATCCTTGTGGTATTCCACTGGTCGCAGGCCTCCAGTCTGAAAAACAACCCTCCACCATCACCCTCTGTCTTCTACCTTTGACCAATTCTGTATCCAAATGGCTAGTTCTCCCTGTATTCCATGAGATCTAAACTTGCTAAACAGTCTGCCATGGGGAACCTTGTCAAACGCCTTGCTGAAGTCCACATAGATCACATTCACCGCTCTGCCCTCATCAGTTCTCTTTGTTACTTCTTCAAAAAACTCAATCAAGTTTGTGAGATTTCCCATGTACAAAGCCATGTTGACTCTCCCTAATCAGTCCTTGCCTTTTCAAATACATGTACATCCTGTCCCTCAGGATTCCCTCCAACAACTTGTCCACCACCAACGTCAGGCTCACTGGTCTGTAGTTCCCTGGCTTGTCCTTACCACCTTTCTTAAATAGTGGCACCACGTTAGCCAATCTCCAGTCTTCATGCACCTCACCTATGACTATTGATGACACAAATATCTCAGCAAGGGGCCCAGCAATCACCCCTCTAGCTTCCCACAGAGTTCTAGGGTACACCTGATCAGGTCCTGTGGATTTATTTACTTTTATGTGTTTCAAAACATCCAGTACTTCCTCCTCTGTAATTCAACATTTAAAAGACCTTCATGAATAGGAAAAATAAAGAGGGGTACAGACCAAACGCATGCAGATAGGACAAGTTTAGTTTGGAAACGAGTTGGACTGAAGGGTCTGTTTATGTGCTGTCTGACTCTATGGCTCACTTTCTTGATTATTCCAGTCCATAATCTTTCCTAAACTCAGAATGAGCTTTGACATTAAGGTGCTAATTTGATAAATGGACAATAAACGCTGCAGCCTGTAAGTGTCTTCATAAAATCCGATGGAAAAAGTCAAAATTTTGACTTGCAGGTCAGCAGAAATTAAACCTTAGACCCACTCAGTCTTTAAAATTTGCTCCAGGGACATGATTTAACTTCAATGCAGAATCATATATTTTCCTTATAATTAGTTATGAAGTGTGCTTTAATAAAATGTATACTCTCCTTAATCTGAGAAATAATGTAACATACATCACTTACTGTAGAGCTGTTTATGGTGAGTCAGACATGGTATTGTTGCACAGGTACATTTTAGCACATAAGGTTTTATTCAAATCAGGTTGAAAACTGTTCGTAGAAAGTCTCTGCATAGACAGCTGATTTTGAAATTATTTTCTGGAAACTATAACAGTCGTCATTCTAGCAATTAAAATAAATAATTCCTCCACATTTAATGGGTTGATAGCTTTCTATCTTTAGGTACATGTCTGATTAGCTTGCAAGTTTTGTAATTAACGCAAAAAGTGAATACAAACAGAGTACAGTGATTAGGAAACACTGCACAATGAAGAGTGCCATTTTGGAGTAACATGTTAAATGGAGCCCCTATGTGCTTTCTCAGGAGAATATAAAGGGATTCAATGGAGGAAAATAAGAGCATTTGCTTGATTTCAAGGCAAAACAACATTTCAATGGTGACCAGCTGGTTATTTATTGTATTGCCATTTGAAGGACTTTGGTGTGCCTTCAGTTTGACTGTTACATTTGCTCACAGTACAGAGGAACTTGACTGGGAGGGCAGGATCTAATTTTCATTGTACATGTAGGTACCAATGACATAGATAGGATGAGGAAGACTCAAAAGGCTGGTCATTACTTAAATGGAAAGAGACTCCAAAAATGCAGCAGAGGGATCTTTGTATTCTTCTGCATGAAGTGCAAAAAGTTCATCAGTTCTGAGGAAGGGTGGCTGAACCCAAAACGTTTACTGATTGCTCTCCACAGATACTCCCTGACCTGCTCAGTTTATCCAGCACTCTCTGGTTTTGTTTCTGCTTTCCAGCATCCACAGTTCTTTGTGTTTTTGTAGATATAAATAATTGTGCGAGAGAGCCCATCTGAGACACCAGGTAAATGTCCATTCAGGTGCCAGTTTCATCTAGTTCTTACATCATAATCATATAGCCTTAACCACATACTCAGTAGCCACTATTCGAACAAATATACAGTCATCTATTTACTCTGCATCATCTTCAGTCTCTTGACCTGAGCATCCTACTTTTGGGGTCTCGATGAAATTGAATCGCAAACTTCTCAGGTGGCCACAGACTTTTATTTCTTTGCTTTTTCCTTTAGCTCCACTGCCTAGTGTCTTTTCAATTGTTATCCCTCATTGGTATGCATTCCTCTTTTTGGCACCCACTTGCCCTACTGGCTAGCTTTCCTATTCCTTGTCATTGTCTTTCAGGAAACCCACACAGACAAAATGTTCTAATTCCTCAATGCCATATCTCTATCTCTTTCCCAACTGCCACCATCCAAACACCTACCAGTTAAATTTTGCTGAACGATGCAGAGTTTGCATTCAGAATAGGACTGTGAAACATAAGTCAGAGGCCTCTTACTAATATAATCAGGTTGCTGTCAACATGCTTCTATATTACAAAAGCCAGTGTGGTGTCAGGAATCCTTCACATGCTGCTCGGATGTAACATAGCCCCACAGAATTGATACTTATTTCATTAATCAAAGAAATGGACACGATGGGGTCCACTTTCCCTCTGAGAGCTGAGATAAACAATTGTTGCCAGTTCACTGAGGGATAATTGAACCAAGACCTCGGAGCCATTGGAGCGTAGTACCCAGAAATGCCTTGAATGAGAAGATACAGTGACTGAGGGTAAGAAAGCTTGGATTAGGCTAGAGGCCAAGACTAGGCAAAGACAAATACAGTTGCATTATATGGCAAGAAATGGTTCTTAAAATTGCTTCACTCTCAATATTGTTCTAGAATATTACTGAACTGCCATACTACCTGAATGATTGATTAGTATTTTGCAATGCTGAAAATCCCATCTTACAAACAGTTCAAAAATATTCAATAATCCATTAAATATCTTTTAAACCCCAACAATGTCACTCTTCCACCAGCATCACCGAAAAATCTCAAAATTCACAGAAATCTAACCCTGAGGTTGTACAGTACATTGGTGAGGCAGCTTCTGGAATACTGTGTCCAGTTCTGATTGCCCAGTTTTGGGAAGGGTACTATTTAGCTGGAGAGGATTCAAAAGAGATTTACCAGGATGGTGCCAGGTTTGGAAGGTTTGAGTTATAAAGAAAGGCTAGGTAGACTGGGACTTCTTTCACTCGGAGTATAGGAGGTTGAGAGGCGACCTCCTAGAGAGGCGATAGAAGTTTATAAAATAATGAGGGGTATAGATGAAGTTAATGGTATGTGTCCTTTCCCTAGGATGGGGGATTTCAAGACTAAAGGGCACATTTTTTAAGGTGAGAGAAGAGAAGTTTAAAAAGACATGGGGGCAAATTTTTTACACAGAAGGTGGTTTATGTGTGGAATGAACTTCCTGAAGAAGTGGTGGATGTGGGTAGAATTAGAACTTTTGAAAGACATTTGGGTAAATACATGAATAGGAAAGGTTTGGAGGGATATGGACCAGGAGCAGGCAGATGAGACTAATTTAGCTTGGAATTATTTTCAGTGTAGACTGCTTGGACCGAAGGGTCGGTTTCCATATTGTATGTTTCTATGACTTGGAAGGCAAAGAATTCTTTAACTGGAAAAGGAGTCCATCAGTGGAATGAATCACTTAAGCCTAAGAAATTGCAACATCGCAAAGAGACAATTTCCAACAATTCTAGCATTTCACAGAATAATTTCACCTCCAATAGTTCTAACCTTATAAATGATTTTCAGGTCAAAATTGCAGAGAATTACAGTATTCCTGTTATGGATTCCCAATGAGGGAGAAAGAAATATAAGAATATCCTGATGAATCTAAATGAATTAACATGAAAGAAAGTTAATGTGGGGTAGAGACCACATTGTCGATGTTACTTGTTTCTGTGTTGTACATTCTATGTAATTTTACACAATTTCAGCACAGAATAGGAGGTTGTCAGCATTCCAGGCCATTCAAGAATCCCAGCTTTTCCAAACCAGAGAACTGAAAAGGGAAATTCTTCTTAATCCTACAATTCCATGCACAAGTGTTGGAAGTTGGGAGAAGGAAGAGAAAATGAAGAATATAAACCAATGAAGGATTTTATTTTTATACAAACTGAAAATAGTGGGGATGACTTTTCCATTCTACTTCAATGCTAAGGAGTTTCCAAGATTGGGATGTTCAGCAGCAATAATATTTTAACCCATCCTTAGTGCAAGATGCTTTCCTGGTAAAGGAGTTGAAGCAGACCTGTGGAATAGCTGCCTAAAGGATCAGTTAAGGAGCTGATGGACAATTAAATTGCTTTCTATATTTCTATAAAGAGACTGCACAGCATTTTAGTGGATATAGCACTTCAATTAATTACCTTTCATAACAGCGGCCAGCTGAACAGGTGCAAACCAGTTGTGCTGAGTATTTTGATCAATCTTTAAAGCCACAGTCAGCTTTTAGTGTTCACTTGTTGGAGATTGAAATACTGTATTCTGTAAGAAAAGTATACATCAGGAGGCTTGAGATACATCATGAGGCTTTCTAGGACACTGACAAGAGTACATCAATGCTTCATCTAAATCTTTCCTGGAAATTGTCTCCGGATCTCACCCAAATACAATGACTGTTGTGCTACCCTCTCTTAGATGCAGTATCGGGAGAGCTCCTTCCAGGGGTCCCATTTGTTTGGAGGAGGGTATAGTCAGATCAAACAAAGCAGTAACAGCTACTGCTGCAGAGAGGGACAGAGGACTGTCAGCAGGAAGCCCAGTCCACCCAAGATACTCCGGGAGCATTACTTCTGCATTCAGAGATGCTAAGACATGTGCATGAGATTATTCTTTACCAATGTAGACTTAGACTTCATAGTATTAGAGCCAGGACTACACTAATTGTAATAATCACAGCAGCATTTCTTAGTAAGTTGTTGAAACCTTACAACTGTTGGAAGCTTGCATCAGTTCCATGCTTTAATTCTCAGTGCACTTCAGCATAAGGGAGGTCTCTGCAGCTCTTTACACTCCGAGGAATGATGACACATTATTTCTTCTTACCAAAGAAGACCAGCAGCAGAGACCACAGGGATTTAAGAGGATCCCTTCTGCTTCAGGGAACCATTGACTGCACACAACTGGTCATGCAACAGCCCCTGCACTGAACTTCAATATTCAGGAATGGAAAAGGATGCCAAGCCCTCAGTGTATGGCTCGTGTTCAACCACATCGTACAGGTTAATGCCTACTATCCAGGGAGCTGCCATGTGTTGATATTGGGAGCGCCATTTGTCCCACAAATCCTCTGAACCCCAGTACATTATTCATAGCACGTTGGCTATTAGTTGATGAGTAACACACCTTCATGCAAAGGCATCATTCCTACGAAATTGTCAGACACCAGCTGACTCTTCTTACCATAAGGACCACTGGAAACAGTATTGAATGGACCATTGTAATCAGCTAGCAGGGGTTTAGATAAATTGGAGATCAGGAAGTGCTCTGAGTTCTTGCTCAAAGAAGTCTACATGTTTTGTCACCATATGCTGCAGTGATTATTACAATTAGTGCAGCCCTGGCTCTAATACTATGAAGTCTAAGTTTACATTGGTAAGGAATAATCTCATGCACATGTCTTAGCTCATCTGAATCTGGCCATTATGAGAGATCAGACTTTACCAATAGCAATTGTGACTTAAGATCAATTTCTGGAGTCACAAGAGGAGGAGGAACAAATTCAAGAACCAGAGAGTCCAAAGCAGACAATCTGAACTAGTGAGGGATGTTGGACCTTGAAGAGCATTTTTCAGATATGTCCTCCATCACTAAATTCCAGAGCACTGCTGTGATGTGAACCAGCCTGCACAATCTCCATCCATTATACAAATCTAGCCTCTGCCTGAATCCTTTCAAACCCTTCCCCAGGAGGACAATAACAATGACCAGTAATTCCATCATTACCCCATTATCATAAAAGAAATCTGTAACAAAAGCAAACAGTGGAAACATGGCACATGTTAAGAACAATGGATAACTTTACATTTGAGTGATATTTTGTGTTTTGAGTTTTAAAAAGAGTAAGACATAATCAGTCATTTATAGAAATTGGTTTATGAATTTTGATCTGTGGTGCCCAGAAGGTAAGGAGACCTGTTTTGTTTTGCATGTATTTTGGAGACAATTTAAATTCTTGAAGTGAACAGTTCAGTGGATTAAAAAAGGTAGAGGGAAAAAAAAGGTGGTGGTGTTTAGTGACCGAAGTCCAGAGAGAAATGGAACAATCCAGACAGCCAGTCAGTCAGTATGGTTTATACCAGAGAGTGAAGAACTGCTGGACACTGGAATTAAGAAACTCATGTGGCTGCTTTCAAATTAAGTGAGTGTAGCTTGATTTGGGTTTTGCGTTTCTCAGGGATGGACAGCAGTTGAAGGGAAATATTATTTAGTGACTACCCACAACTTTGTCAAAAAAGAAATTAGCTGGAGCTCTACCTCTTGAGTCTGAGCAAGGAGCCTTAATATGGAGAGAGTGGTAACTTTTCACACCAGTTTGGGTGTTTGTTGGAGTACTTTTGGGATGAAGGAAATAGTATGAATTTGAATGCTGCAATTTCTGTGATGAAAGTTTTCCAACCTACTGTAACATTGTTCTTGTTTTCCTTTTGTTTAATGAATGTTTTATTCTTTATGTTAAAAGTACACTGGCAGCCTTTTGTGAATGCATTCTGTAATTGACTACCACAATTTTAAAAAGGTTGGGATCGAACAAGCCAGGTTTCAATCTGGGCTCTGACCTATCCAGTATTAACAACAGCTGGAATCATACGACATAACTCACAATATTAACAGTGTTAAAAATCTCACAACACCGGGTTAGAGTCCAACAAGTTTATTTGGAAGCACTAGCTTTCAAAGCGCTGCTTCTTCATCAGGTAGTTGTGGAGCAGATTCCTGTTGCAGTACAGTCTGTGTCTTATGAATCTGCTCCACAACCACCTGATGAAGAAGCAGCGCTTTGAAAGCTAGTGCTTCCAAATAAACCTGTTGGGCTATACTCTGGTGTTGTGTGATTTTTAACTTGGTCCACCCCAGTCCAACACCGGCACCTCATCAAATCAATGTTAACAGTGTACACCACGGTGCTTATTCATAGGTTACTTTGAAGCTTCTACTAAATGCAACCTCCGTGGCAGCAGCAAACAAGGTGGCTGGGTGCTGAGGTTCCAAAGTGAGATGATCAGATGCCCTTTGATGATACCCTCATGGCCCTGCCTTGGAATGCACCAACTAACCATGGATTTCAATAGTCTGGACTGCCTGGCTGTTAGGCCAAAGCAATGGTGGAGAGATGGGGAAATGCTGCCATCCATTATCATGACACTGGCTCAGCACTTCTGTTCAACCAACTCTGTCATTTGCTCGAGGTGAGATCTCAGGGTTTTGCCAACACACTGCAAGTCCCTGCTAACTGAGCCACTGTGGAACATGGATGAACACAATGGAGAATGTGGTCACTGAAGAAGGTCTATACACTATCCCAGCCTTTTGTTTCATTGAAGAACTGGACAACGATCTCATTGTCGAACTCATCAAAGTCTTTGATGATCTTGTCAGTGGTAAAGTCCCTGGAAACTATAGCATTCCATCTGAAATCATCAAAGCTGGAAAGTAGGCACTTTTCTGTCTTGGTAAAAACAATGACTGCAGATGCTGGAAACCAGATTCTGGATCAATGGTGCTGGAAGAGCACAGCAGTTCAGGCAGCATCCAAGGAGCTTCAGCAAAATCGACGTTTCGGGCAAAAGCCCTTCATCAGGAATAAAGGCAGAGAGCCTGAAGCGTGGAGAGATAAGCTAAGGGAGGGTGGGGGTGGGGAGAGAGTAGCAAAGAGTACAATGGGTGAGTAGGGGAGGAGATGAAGGTGATAGGTCAGGGAGGAGAGGGTGGAGTGGATAGGTGGAAAAGGAGCTAGGCAGGTCGGACAAGTCCGGTCAAGTCAAGGGGACTGGAAGTTTAAAACTAGGATGAGGTGGGGGAAGGGGAAATGAGGAAGCTGTTGAAGTCCACATTGATGCCCTGGGGTTGAAATGTTCCGAGGCGGAAGATGAGGCATTCTTCCTCCAGGCGTGCGGCGGTGAAGGAGGCCCAGGACCTCCATGTCCTCGGCATAGTGGGAGGGGGAGTTGAAATGTTGGGCCACGGGGCGGTTTGGTTGATTGGTGCGGGTGTCTCGGAGATGTTCCCTAAAGTGCTCTGCTAGGAGGCGCCCAGTCTCCCCAATGTAGAGGAGACCGCATCGGGAGCAACGGATACAATAAATGATATTAGTGGATGTGCAGGTAAAATTTTGAAGGATATGGAAGGCTCCTTTAGGGCCTTGGATAGAGGTGAGGGAGGAGGTGTGGGCACAGGTTTTACAGTTCCTGCGGTGGCAGGAGAAAGTGCCAGGATGGGAGGGTGAGTCGTAGGGGGGCGTGGACCTGACCAGGTAGTCACGGAGGGAACGGTCTTTGCGGAAGGCGGAAAGGGGTGGGAAGGGAAATATATCTCTGGTGGAGGGGTCTTTTTGGAGGTGGCGGAAATGTCGACGGATGATTTGGTTTATGCGGAGGTTTGTAGGGTGGAAGGTGAGCACCAGGGGCGTTCTGTCCTTGTTACGGTTGGAGGGGTGGGGTCTGAGGGCGGAGGTGCGGGATGTGGACGAGATGCGTTGGAGGGCATCTTTAACCACGTGGGAAGGGAAATTGCGGTCTCTAAAGAAGGAGGCCTCCTGGGAGGGATTGGGAATACGGGATGGCATTTTTGCAAGAGATAGGGTGGGAAGAGGTGTAATCCAGGTAGCTGTGGGAGTCGGTGGATTTGTAAAAAATGTCAGTGTCAAGTCGGTCGTCACTAATGGAGATGGAGAGGTCCAGGAAGGGGTGGGGGGTGTCAGAGATGGTCCAGGTAAATTTAAGGTCAGGGTGGAATGTGTTGGTGAAGTTGATGAATTGCTTAACCTCCTCGCGGGAGCTCGAGGTGGCGCCAATGCAGTCATCAATGTAGCGGAGGAAGAGGTGGGGAGTGGTGCCGGTATAATTACGGAAGATCAACTGTTCTACGTAGCCAACAAAGAGACAGGCATAGCTGGGGCCCATACGTGTGCCCATGGCTACCCCTTTGGTCTGGAGGAAGTGGGAGGATTCAAAGGAGAAATTGTTAAGGGTGAGGACCAGTTCGGCCAAACGAATGAGAGTGTCGGTGGAAGGGTACTGTTGGGGACGTCTGGAGAGGAAAAAACGGAGGGCTTGGAGGCCCTGGTCATGGCGGATGGAGGTGTAGAGGGATTGGATATCCATGGTGAAGATGAGGCGTTGGGGGCCGGGGAAATGGAAGTCTTGGAGGAGGTGGAGGGCGTGGGTGGTGTCTCGAACATATGTGGGGAGTTCCTGGACTAGGAGGGATAGGACAGTGTCGAGGTAGGTAGAGATAAGTTCAGTGGGGCAGGAGCATGCTGAGACAATGGGTCGGCCAGGGTGGTCAGGCTTGTAGATCTTGGGAAGGAGGTAGAACTGGGCAGTGTGGGGTTCCCGGACTATGAGGTTGGAAGCTGTGGGTGGGAGATCTCCTGAGGTGATGAGGTTCTGTATGGTCTGGGAGATGGTTTGGTGATGGGGGGGTGGGGTCATGGTCGAGTGGGCAGTAGGAAGAGGTGTCCTCGAGTTGGCGTTTGGCTTCAGCGGTGTAGAGGTCAGTGCACCAGACTACCACTGCGCCCCCTTTATCCGCTGGCTTGATGGTGAGGTTGGGATTAGAGCAGAGGGATTGGAGGGCTGCGCGTTCTGAGGGTGAGAGGTTGGAGTGGGGGACGGGGGTAGACAGGTTGAGGCAGTTAATGTCCCGGCGGCAGTTGGAAATGAAGAGGTCGAGGGCAGGTAATAGGCCAGCGCTTTGCAAGGTTTGTGCTTTAAGACATACACCATGAAAATATAGTCATAGAAAAGAGGATTGTACTGACTGCAACAATTACTAAGGTCAGGCCTTCTTAATTATAGTGGGAAAGGTCTTGGCTTTCACTATTCTGACCAGGCTACTAACTCTGACATCACACATCCTGCTCTGAGATACAGCTTCAGAGCTGGCAGATCGACAGTTGGCATGATATTCTGACTTTGACAGTTACAGGAGAAGTGTCTGGAGCCTTGCTTTCGATAACCTTACCACAGTCTTCAATCTCATCAGTGGAAACAATCTCTTTAAAGCTCTTGCAGAAAATAAGTGGCCCACCTGGATATTATTTCTTGTTTTGTTCTGTCAGTTACAATGGAACAGCGTTGACACTTTTAATATTGGCACCAGGGTAAATCAGACAACTCTGCTTGGCATATATTACTGTATGCTGCAATTGTATGCTTTTGGTGACTCAAATAAGGGTGTTTACCCGAGTGCCAGAGCTGACAATAAGCTGCTCAAAGTGTCAAGACTACACACTTAGATCCTTGTCCGTGAGCAGGAGTGCTGAATGCTGATGGTGCCATGCTGGCATCCCATAGTCAGTTTCACATGGAACAGCTTGTAGATTTGTTCTACAAGGAGTTGGGATCAACTGCTGCCATCATGAAGACTGAAGCTATGGCCAAGGATGTAGAGACTCCACCCTCCATCAACATTGACAACCTCATTCTGGACTTTGTTGGCAGCTTCCTAGACCCTGGATCAGTAATTACCGATAATCTGCCCCTTGAAGCCAACAGCAGTGGCTGGACTGTAAAGCTGTATTTGTTATGTCAAGATTGTGAAGTTGAGTTTGGAGCAGCAGCAAATTAACTGACAGTACAAAGTCTACCAGACTTGTGTTCTCAGCATTCTCCTTAACAGCAATGAAGTTTGGCTAATTGGGCCTTCACCTCTGCTGTCTCAAATGCATATTAGACATCTCCAGACAAGACCAAGGTATCAAATATTGAGTTACATCAGAATGCAGATAACATCCACGTGCTTGTCCACTTGACAGTGGCAGCTCTGTTGGTTGAATCATATGAATACTATAGATAAGGTACATTCAATGACAAACTTGGTATCAGCATGGGATAAACAGGTTGTACAAATCTGACATACACCAATATCTACAAGCAGTATACTCCAAGTTGACTGAGATCAGAGTGGATGCTTTGGAAATCCTTATTTCTGACCAGAGGACCTGGCCATAAGCAGTGAGGAAGAGCATGGAAGAAGGTGAGAAATTTTAAAAAATGACAGTATAGTGGAAAAGAGAGCCTAGTGGAACAAAACTACATCACTAAACCTTGGGCCGATGCTATTCACCTGTACCAGCTGTAGAAGGGACTGCCACTCATAAACTGGCCTCTACAGTCACAACAGGTGATGCTCAATACAAAGTGACAGATGGGCTGCAATCCATTACTTCCCATCAGGACTAATGCCATTGGGGTCAATATGGCATCAGCTTGTACTTCCATTGCAGAGCTTTTCCATTCCATGGAAAGTGCAGCATCTGCATTGCCTCTATTGGAAACTGTGAATTCAGTCATCAAGTCCTGGTTCCACAGGTCACTGGCTTGAATTGCCCAGTATCTCCCTGGAGAGAATAGACATCAGGCTCTGCATGAAGTCACAGACAACACAGGAAGCAAAGTCTTCCATTCCCCCAAGTAATGACTTGTAAGCGTTAAGATCGGCTGTTCATTGTCAAACCTATCATCCCATGGCATGGAGCTCTTGTGTCCCCACTATAGCCCAAGTAATTTCGCAGCTGTGAGGTCCCTTCCACCAAGTTTCTAATACCCACAAGTGCCCAGTGCACCTCATTGTGATGGTCCATCCTGTATATTATTATACAGGAGCTGCTGCATGAGCTAACAGTAACAAATTACTCTGCATTTTCCCTCCCTCTCCCCCTCTGGGATTAGTGTGGATCCTGCTCCTGGGAATCTGCAATGATAAAGGTTAGAGAGTAAATATGTGGTCACTTTAGAAGGTTGTGTTTGATGAGACAGTATGGATCTTGGGAGAAAAGGTCAGTCTGAGGTATCAAGAATGGTGTGTGTTTATGGCCACATATCTTGAGGTAATACTTTGGCTCCTCCATCTATGGCCACATCATCCCCAGTCCCCTTCAATTATGACTGCCATCATATCTTAAAGGGGAGTGATGTCATATTTCTCCCTTTCCCTGCCCCCATCAGGTCTTAATGTTGGCTGTTATATGCTATATTATCCTGGAAGAGAAAGAGTGGTGACTTTTATTACATTGATTCACAGAGTGTTTGTCTGTGCCGGAGGTAAATGTGCCATCCTGCTATTTCTCAATCTGTCTGTCATCTTGTTCCAATGCCTCTCCACTGTTGTCTGAGAGAGAGATTGCTGTCACCTGGTTCTATTCTTATCTATCCAATCATAGGCATAGTATCACCTGAAATACCACCTCCTCTTGTTCCTGCACTGTTACCCTACCTCCCTCTTATCATTGTTACAAATACGACATTCTTTTGGAACATTCTCTTTAAGTTAAGACAAAATGGAGGAATGAAGTTGGTCATATGACCTGCTCTAAATTCTGCCAAACAAGAAATCTGGAAGCTTGGTTATTAAATGTTAAAAGGTACTAAGGTTGAGTTATTGGGAAGGAAGCTGGCAGATATTCACACCTACACACAGTGACAAGAGCAGTTGTGCAGACTGTGGGTAGATTCCAAGTTTCCAACAATCTCCAAATCTCACAGCAAAGTATGACAAATGCAAGGCTTTAATAAACAATTATACTTTAAACTGGTTAGTTAAGAGAGAGAATATTCCCATCAGGGAGTAGGACTTGCTGGGAATTAAGATGTGGTGGCTGTGTTGTGGATGAACTCAAGTTCATTAATGGTAGAGTGTGGGAGACTGACAAGGAATGCATTGGAATAATTTAGAGGTACAAAAACATGAAAGATGGTTTCAGCAGAGTATAAGCTTAGGTAGCAGTCAAGTTGTATGATGGAATACAAGGCGATGTTGCTTGAGAGATAAATATTGGTCAGGAGTACACCATTGGGCATCTTGAAAATAATACCAATGGATATTTTATGTTCACCGGTGAGAGAAGATGAGGCTTTGGATTCACTGAAGGACCTGCTGCTGTAATACTCCATCCTCTCTCTTCAATTCCCACCAGAAGCCATGTCCACCCTGCACCTCTGTGGTGTAGTTAGTAAGTCACAAATCCACCCCACTTGGAATGGATGTCGAACTCCACGCGTTTGGCACCAATCTGATTCACACTGGCAGTGCAGCCGAATGGCCATTCCAGGTATCCGCGTTGCTGTGACAACACCCACTTTTATGTGCTCTTGTAGTTCACAACTAGGAAAAGCAATGGTGGAGGTTCCCATTTTCTTTCCATCATGTGACAGACTAGGACTCTTTCTCGTTCTTATCACCTGCTGTTGGGATATATTGGAAGAATGATCAGATTGGTGCCTAACCTGTGGGCGGCACCGTGGCACAGTGGTTAGCACTGCTGCCTCACAGCGCCAGAGACCCGGGTTCAATTCCCGCCTCAGGCGACTGACTGTGTGGAGTTTGCACGTTCTCCCCGTGTCTGCGTGGGTTTCCTCTGGGTGCTCCGGTTTCCTCCCACAGTCCAAAGATGTGCAGGGTCAGGTGAATTGGCCATACTAAATTGCCCGTAGTGTTAGGTAAGGGGTAAATGTAGGGGTATGGGTGGGTTTCGCTTCGGCGGGTCGGTGTGGACTTGTTGGGCCGAAGGGCCTGTTTCCACACTGTAATCTAATCTAATCTAATCTAATCTAATCTAATCTAAAAAACCTGTTTTTTAGCCATGCTGTGGATACACCTTCTACAGCTATCAAGTTCTGGAGTGAGGATTTGAGGTTTCAGGTTCAGAAATAGAAACACTATTCATTGTGCGACAAGACCTCACTTATTTTGTTCCCTGATTCTATCTATATTGCAAGACACTATTTTGAGCCTTTGTGACAAAGGTTTGAGTTTTGAGTAATTCATGACAGTTTTGATGCACTCCCGTCATGACAGTAGTCAAAATAGTAAGTTAGAAGTTGAGCCCCATTATTCTATGAGTCATCACAAGTATGAAATATGATAATTTAATCTCTAGGATGGTTACTGTCTGACAATAACACCTGGTGCTGATGTGTCCCAGAAGTATCAAAGCTGAGCATCTAGCAAAAGTTGTATGCTCTTGTGTAACCATTAAGTGAGCACGCAGTTCCACTTTCCATCTTCTTGGAGACATTGAGTAAATACCAATTATCTAAACTTCCGTTTTCTGGTTTATAAATATGTGTAGTCCCTATATGCCTCCACTTTGAAAATATGAAAGAGCATTCTTAAAGTAGTTTCATCATAATGTAAATAAATATGTCATGTATACAATAAAGCCCAAAAGTATTGGATTTATTCATCTTCCTTCATTCTTTATACAGGGTTAGTACGAGTTTCTTGTCATCTTTTCTTCTCAAATTTTCTAACAGTCCCAACATCTTTATACATCCTTGCTAACCCGTCAACAATTACATTATCCTTTCCAGCAATATAAAAAATTCTGATATTATGATATTGAATTAATAAGCTCCATTGAAACAATCTCACAATTTGTGCTTTAATTTTTTCAACAAGAGCCAAGTGATTATTGTTGGCATATATGTAGTGTTATTTATGGTTTAAATGGAAAGAGATTTAAAAATGTTTAAGAACCAGTAACAATCATAGAATCCCTAAGGTGCGGAAATAGGCCATTCAGCCCAATAGGTCCACACTGACTCTCTGAACAACATACCACTCAGACTCAACCCCCTCCCTTATCCGTGTAACCCTGCATTTCCCAGGGTTAATCCACTTTACCACATATCCCTGGAGACTGTGGGCAATTTAGCATGGCCAGTTCACTTCATTTGCACATTTTTGGACTGTGGGAGGAAACTGGGCCACCCAGAGGAAACCCACACAGACACTGGGAGAATGTGCAAACTCCACACAGACAGTCGCCCGAGGCAATAACTGAACCCAGTTCCCTGATGCTGCGAGGCAGCAGTGCTAACCACCGAGCCACCCCAGGAAGGGATAAGTCACAACTATAAAATAATCTGTTCAACACTTTATCAAAATATCAGTTACAGTCCTTATGGAGATATCCATGCATGTGGGTTTTAATTTTTTGTTGTAAATATTTTTATTGAGAAAAAGATTTTGAATTTTTTACAAAATTATAAAATTACTACATAACAGTAAACAAACTACTACTCTGCTCCACAAACAATTGAGAAGAAAAAAAAGAGAATAAAAACGACACAAACTACAATTCAATAAATAACTAACTCAAAAAAAACTAAATTAAACCGAATTAAATTAAATTAAGTTACAACACTCAGCACAATCCTACCAAAGCTACCCATCACCAGGAGCATCAGTTGGCATACCCATATTTACTCGGAACTCCTCCTCCCACTGACCCCAACCTGCCAGACATAGCCCTCACAGCTACACAAAGGCTCTAACCAATACAGCCGACAAGTCTGCATCTATATAGTTCAAAAAGGGCCGCCACGCCCTATAGAAGAGTTCTGTTTTCTGGTGCACCGTACTTGTGAGGAAGTCCGGGGGATATGCTCCATAACTAACCTATGCCACCCCGAGAGTCCTGGGGGATTTTCTGACACCCAGCTCATCAGAATGTTCTTCCTCGCACAAAATGAAATAATATTAAACAGTTTCTTCCCATGCACATCCAAAGAGAGGAGATTCAGCAAACCCAAGAGGAGGGATACTGGATCTACCTTGACCTCGGTTCCCAAGACCCCTTCCAAAACACTCGCTGTAGCGCCTCAATACTGATGAAGCTTGTGGCATGACCACAAGCAATGAGTAAGTGTGCCAACATCTGTTTTACGTTTGGGGCACATTGGAGAAACTCCTATCTTAAATTTTGCAAACTGCTCCAGTGCCAAATAAGCCCAATGGAGTACCTTCAATTGCATAGCCTGCATCCTATTGCAAATTCAAATCTTCCTTACGTTCTCCCAAAAATCCTTCCATGTCTCTGATGAGATCTCCACCCCCAATTCTTGAGTGCAGATTCCGCACAGCTGCTCAATGTCCTTTGAATAAATGATAAAGGGTGCTGACTGAGAGAGCGCCCGTGGACTGAAGTACTCTCCTCTCCACATCCGACTTATAGGGACTAACCATTAATGTAGTCTTTTTCTGTATAAAGTCCCTAATCTGAAAGTAACGAAAGAGGTCCTTCTGAGATAGTTCATTTTTCTGGCTCAACTGCTCGAAAGACCTCCCCCTTCAATAAATTTCCCAAACAGGAAACTCCTCTGGACTCCCAGAGCCTAAAGCCAGAAACCATTGACCCCGGCTGGAATCTTGGCATTCCTACCATGGGAGTAAAATGGGAAGTTTTGTTGTAAATTGCCCTCACTTTGCCACATCATTCTCCAGGCTTTAACCGTGTTAAGGCCAATCAGATTTCTGCAATGGTTCATAACAGTCCTCATCTTGTCCATAAACAACAAATTAATGAGGGGGCATTTTGCCTGGGAGGCCTTCATGTCCAGCAGATTGACCACAGATCCTGGTAAGCCCAATCAGCTACGTAGGATAATAGGGAACTAAATTGATATTTCTTAAAATCTGGGACATCCACACCCCTCATTCCCTGCAGAAGCTGCAATTTGGCAAACTTAATAAGAGGCCACCTATGACGCCAGATGAAAGAACCGAGCCAACTGTTAAGCCTCTGTAGCGCTCGCCCAGGCAACATGAAAGGGAACATTCACATGGGACATGATAAACGAGA
Source organism: Chiloscyllium plagiosum (assembly GCF_037043375.1). Lineage (NCBI taxonomy): Eukaryota > Metazoa > Chordata > Chondrichthyes > Orectolobiformes > Hemiscylliidae > Chiloscyllium > Chiloscyllium plagiosum. Next base: position 37,628,084 of record NW_028270160.1, read on the forward strand.
AAGAACATTCATTATGACCAGAGCTATTCTACCCAACCCAGATATTGGAAGATTCTCCCAGCGCCAAAGTTGCTATCTTCTCTAGCAACTGCACATAATTAGCTTTATATAACTGATCGATGGCTGGGGTGATAAAAATGCAGGAAACCTCCCTGTGACCACCTGGAAAGGAATAGGATTCCACCCCCAAGATCAGGTACTCTGACAAAACCCCCCACAGGCATGGCCTCAGATTTCATAAAATTGATTTTATACCCCGAGAAAGAACCAAATAGATCAATCACTTGTATTAAACGGGGCACAGATATCATCGGGTCAGTTATAAAGAGAAGAACATCTAGAAGGGTGATCTAATGCCTTCCCGCTCCTACCTCTGGGGCAATTACATTGGGTCCCTCCGGATAACCTCTGCCAATGGCTCCAACACCAAAGGAAATACTAACGATGAAAGGGGGCACCCTTGTCAGCTGCCTCTGCCAATACTAAAATTGTCAGACCTTATACCATTAGTGAGAACAGCTCCTTTAGGGTCACTATATAACACTGCCACCCACCTGGCAAAGACCCCTCTAAGGCCAAATCATTCCAGGACATAAAAGGTGTACAGCCACTCCACCCGGTCAAATGCTTTATCTGTATGCAGGGAGACTACCAAGCCCGGAACCAACCTTTGCTGGCATACCTGAACCATATTTAATACTCTTCTAATGTTGTTAGAAGACCAGCGACCCCTAATAATGTCTGTCTGGTCTTCCTCTATGATGGAGGGTAAAACCTGCTCCAACCTCAACGGCAGCATTTTTGACAAAATTTGAAAATCCACATTTAATAATGATATGGGCCTGTATGAAGTACAATTCTCTGCAGCTTTCCCTCTCTTGAGAATAAGAGAAATATTTGCTTCTCTCAGAGAGGATGAGAGGCAGTCCTTACTGTATGAATAATTGTACGTATACAACATTGGCCCATCCAGCATGTTTATAAACTCCGTATAAAACTCGCTGTGAAATCCATCTGGGCCAGGTGCTTTTCCACTCTGGAGCTGCCTCACAGTCTCCTGTATCTCTTGGATTGTCAGAGGGGGCATTCAAAAGAGATGCCTGCTGTGAGGTTACACCTGGGAGGTCCAGGGTCTTAAAAAAGGACTCCATCTTTGCCAATCTCTCCTCAGAGCCCTCCAACCAGTACAGCACAGAGTACTGTCTGAATGCTGCATTAATATTTTTGGAATCGCAAGTGAGAGTACCAGCACACAGTCTAATGGATATGGTAGACTGGGGAGCAGTCTTCTTTTTGGCCAGGTACACCAGATATCTACCCGGTTTATCACCATACGTGAATAACCTCTGTTTTGCAAAGGAAAATTCTCTCTATGTTGTCTGGGTGAGCGCAGCATTCAGAGTAGCCCTGAGGGCAATAATCCACTGCAACTTGGTTACAGATGGTCTGACAAAGTATGCTGTCTCAGCTGCCTTCAGCCGGGCCTTGGGCATACGCTGCTGCTCTCCCCTCTGCCGCGTCTGGGTCACTGAGTAAGAAATAATCAAACCCCTTGAGTAGGCATTAGCAGTCTCCCAGAACACCGATGGATTACTGGCCATGTCCCAAATTAATGTCCCAAAAAGTTTTAAATTCCTGAAATAAATACTCAGTACATTTGCTATCCTTCAGGAGGAAAGGATCCATGCGCCAATGCCGCGAGCCTGTCCCATCACCACTGGCCTTAACCTCCATGTTCACTGCCGCAGGATCAGAAATGGCTATGTTTCCAATTCTGCAAGGTAGCATCGAATTCAAAAAGGCCAATGGGGCAAATAAAAATCCTCATATAGCACTTATGTGGGTTAGAGAAAAAGATGAAATCCCTACCCTCAGGGTGAAGACATCTCCACACATCCACCAAACCCAGGTCCGTGCACAGGTCTACCAGCTGCCTGGATTGTACGGATATATCCCCAAACCCCCTCAGCATCCTGTTCACTTCAGGGTCCATAACTCGGTTAAAGCGTCCCCAAATAATTGTATAACATGCCCCAAGGGACATCAACCTGGAAAGTGCATCCGTTAAAAATTTGAGGGGGCTGGGGCTGTTTTCACTGGAGCGTCACAAGCTTGAGGGTGACCTTATAGAGGTTTATAAAATTATGAGAGCCTTGGAAAAGATAAATAGATAAGGTTTTTTCCCTGGAATGGGGGAGTCCAGAATTAGAGGGCATAGGTTTAGGGAAAGAGGGGAAGATATAAAAGATACCCAGAGGATGGTACATGTATAGAATGAGCTGCCAGAGGAAGCTACTGCAATTGCAACATTTAAGAGGCATTTGGATGGGTATATGAATAGGAAGGGTTTGGATGGATATGGGCTGGGTGCTGGCAGGTGGGACTAGATTGGGTTGGGATATCTGGTCGGAATGGACAGGTTGGACAGAAGGTCTGTTTCCATGCTGTACATCTCTATGACTTTCCCCCTTGCCCAAGGGAGTGCTCACTAACCCCTCCATGACTACTTCTAGCTGAAGCCGCGGCCCAAATCCAGGCAAAACAAAGTTTTAAAAAAAAAGTTACACACATCTTACAACAAGAAAATTAAAAATGGGCATTCAACACATCCCATCCATGTATTGCCCCTAAAAAATCCTGGTTTAAAAAAAAGACAATAACCCCCCCCCCACCATTGTCCCCAAACCCAGCCCCTATCCCGTACTAAGAGAGAGAAACAAAAAAGTAAAAGATAGAAAAATAAAGAATATTCGGAGGGTCGGAAGAAGGGAAAAGAGAGAGAAAGAGAAGGAAAAGGCTCCCCCACATATTAAAAGCAAACCCCAAAACCAGGTAAACCAGGCAAACTACAGAGAAAACAAAATGAGCACTTATATCCATATTATTTGAGCCAGCCAGTCTATTTTAAGGTGTCCAGGAAGTCCTTTGCCTTTTCCAGTGAGTCAAAATTAAACACGGACACTCCATGGCTGAAACGTAATATTGCCGGATATCTTAGAGTACTGAATATTCAAGTCCCTCAGTCTGCTTTTTATCTCATCAAAGGCCTTCCTCTTGTGGATTATGGCCACAGAAAAGTCTTGGAAAAACATAATTTGTGATCTTTTGTGTATCAGAGCCTGTGAATCCTTCCCCAGTGCTCTAGAGGCATACAGCACCATTTGTTTATCTCTATGGGCAAGGGCACAGGTCTGATCCGGGCCTACACATTGCAACTCGGCGGGCCCACCCCAACTTCCAGCTTTTAAAACTATGGGAGCCATTGCTCCAAGAAGCTGACTAGCTGGCCTTCTTCCTTCTGCTCTGGCAGCCCAATCAGGAAGATGTTCTTCTGACAGCCTTAATTTTCGATGTCGTTGACCTGCTCCACTAAGGCCCATACCTGCCGTCCCAGGGCCTGGACCCGATCTGCCGCGGCTTCGGAAGCTGTGGTCTGTTGCTCCATCTCCATGACATGCTGTCCAAGACACTGGATCTCCTGGTCATGCTTCTGCAGCATGGCTGAGATTGGTTCCAGCCTTGCCCGGGTCTCCTCCATCACTGAATTGATCTCCTCTCGGAGTTTCACAAATTCTGAGACCAGGCTCTGCTCGATAGGTAAGTCCCCTCGGGAGGCTGATGCTGTGGCCGCAGGGATATCTGTTACTGCAAGGGAGTGCCCTGCTGGTTACGATCCTCGTGGTCCTTTTCCCTTGGTCATTTTCCTTACTCACTTAAACTGACATACAGCAATTCTAGGGATCAAAAACTACCGATTTGTATCTCAATGGGTAAGAAAGGGAGGGTGAATGCACCACTTTGTCTAGGTTCTGGTACAGAGCTCAGCAGGGCAGACCTATGGAACATCTTGAATCTTGGGTTTTAAGTTTTTATTCTTTTCAAAAAAAAATTTGCTTCTCTTCTGGTAGCTGTTGTGTCCTGTGCTTGGCTGAGATTTATATTATAGCAACCTGCTGTCTTCCTGTTACAATCTGCTGGCTCATCCTTGCTTCCTAAGTACATTGACTTGGATCCCATTTATGACCCCCTGAGAAAAAGAACAGGAAAGACACCACCAGAGGAAATGATGTCACCACAGGAAATGACATCGCCAACTCAAGGAAACCCAAACACAAATAGAAAGCGGGCCGTACCACCAGTGCTTCATCTGGAGGTTCACTGATGATGTTACTGGTATGGTGACGAAACATCTAAAGACAAACCTTCCAGCTCAGTGCATAAACCTATATCCAGAAAGTATAATGTCTAAAATATAATTGTAAGTAAGTCTGAAATATTAATTAGATTCCCTACAGTATGGAAACAGTATTGGACCAACAAGTCCACACTGGCCCTCCAAAGAGTAACCCACCCAGACCCATTCCCTTACCCTATATTTACCCCTGACTTGGCAATTTAGCATGTCCAATTCACCTGACCTGCACATCTTTGGATTGTGGGAGGAAACCGGAGCACCCGGAGGAAACCCATGCAGACATGGGGAGAATGTGCAAACTCCACACAGACAGTTGCCCGAGGCTGGAATCGAACATGGGTCCCTGGCGCTGTGAGACAGCAGTGCTAACCACTGAGCCAACAGGAAATATGCAGGAGCAGCATGCTAGGTGGAAAGTTATTATTATGTAGAAACAAGTCATAGTCCAACAACTCTGCACCTTAAGGTGGCAAATATGATCTTTACTTACCTGCCTCTACTGTATTTATTTCTCAGTCCTACCCTCCTGCTAAAGCTGAGATCTTTATCAGTACTCCCTCCGGAAAGGTTGTCACACCGCAATTAAAAGGTGCACAGCCACAATTAGAATGAGTGACCAAACAGCACGAAGTACCAGGCAGAGAAAGGAGGAGTCCCCTTGGGTCAGCTCTTCCTAACAAATTTGCCATTTTTGATACAAATAGGAGAGATTGTTTCTCAGGAGAATGCAGCAAGAGTGATACTCATGGTACTAGGTGTGGCTCAGCTGCATGGAGCAGAGAGAATAAAATCTTTGAGAGCAATAATGACTAGGGATTCTGTTATAAGGGGAACAACTAGATGTTCTGAGGCTACAGACATGACACCTGGATGGTATGTTGCCTCCCTGATGTGGGGCTCGAGGATGTCACTGAGTGGCTGCAGTACATTCTGAAGGGGGAGGGAAAACATCCAGAGGTCTTGGTTGATGTCAGTAAAACTGACATGGGTAAAAAGTATTGTATCCTGCAAGCTCATTATTTGGAGCTTTAAAAAGGATCTTTAAAGGCAGTAATTTCAAGATTACTTTGAGTGCCGCTGGTGAGAACAGGAATAGGTGAACAGATTGAATGAATGCTTCATTGGAAGGAAGGTGTAAGGGCGAACGTTTTCAATTCTTCAGATGTTGAGACCAATTCTGTGGAAGATGGGACCTGCGCAATCTAAATGGGTTTTACCTCAGCAGAACCAGAACCATTTGCTAGTAAATTGAGGAAAGGTTACAACTAGAGTGACAGAGAGATAGAAACCTGAGACAACAGTGAGGTAGCAAAGATGGGAATGAAACATAGAAAAGTAGAAAGCAAAATTGGAAGGCAGAGGAAACAAAAGCTAACAATAAATAGAACTCAGGTAAAAGAAAAACAGAGTAAAATGTCAAAAAGACAAGTCATATGAAAGTATATATGACTTTAAAATATAGCAAGCCTAAAGGCTGGGAGTAGTTTAGAATTCAACAAAGGAAGAACGAGACATTGATTTAGAGAGAAAGAATAGTGTATGAGAGTAAATCTGCAAAGAACATAAAAGCAAACTGGAAGAGCTTCTATAAATATATAAAAAGAGAAACGAAAGATTAGTGAAGAAACGAAAGATTAGTGAAGATTAGTGAACACTTTATAGTTTGAGTAAGGAGAATTGATAATGGAGAACAAGAAAATGGCAGGGAAATTAAGCAACTACTTATGCTTAGTTTTCATAGAAGAGTACACAAAAACACTTCTCAGAAGTGCAAAGAAATAAGGGTCTTTGGGAAGAAGGAATTGATGGAAAAGTAATGCTAGAAAAATGAATGGATCTGAAAGCTGATAAATCCCCAGGGGCTGGTAGTCTATATCCCAGGTTACTAAAGGAGATGGCCATGGAAATAGTGGATGTTGATGGGCATCATCCAAATTCTGGAACAATCTCAGCAGATTGGCTCTTGTAACACTCCCTTCACTGTTTAAAAAAGAAGGGAAGAAGATAAATGGGAATTACAGACCAATTAGCCTAACATCAGTATTAGGGAAAATGTTGGAGTTTATAATAAGGAATTTGATAACAGGACACCCAAAGAAAATACACAAAGCTAGCATGGATTTATGAAAGGGAAATTTTGTTTGGCAAACCTCTGGAGTTTTTTGAGAACATAACAAGTCAAATAGATGAAGGAGAAACAGTGCCTTTGGTGTATTTGGATTTTCAGAAAGGTTTTGATGATGTTCCATTAAGAGGTTATTATGCAAAATCAAAGCACACAGGTTGAGAATTAGCAGACAGGAAACAAAATAATGGGAAGAAATGGGTTGTTTTCAGAGTAGAAAGCTGTGACTAATGGGATACCACAGGGATCAGTGCTTGGGCTTTAGCTAATCTCAACATATGTCAATAATTTGGATAAAAAAATCAAATATAATATTTCCATACTTGTTGATGACACAAGGCTAAGTGGGAATGTGAATGGTGAAGAGGATGCAAAGAGGCTTGAAGACAATTTAGAATGGCCAAATACATGGTAGATACTGTATAATTTGGATAAATGTGAAGTTGGAAATTGGAAATGTGAAGAAAAAAATGGCATGGCAGAGTATTATTTACATAGTAGATTTAGAAACGTTGTCACATAAAAGAACATGGTGTCCTTGTATACCAGTCACTGAAAGCAAGCATGCAGGTGTTGTAAGTAGTTAGGAAGACAAATGGTATGTTGGTCTGAAAGAGAGTTCAAGTATAGGAGCAAACAGTATCGACCAAGGTGAAGGATGAGCTATGATCATTTTGAATGGTGGAACAGACTCAAAGGGCCAAATGGCTCATTTCTGCTCAAATTTTCTGTTTATCGATACTTCTGTCCTTCTTTTCAGCTTTAATCTTTTTTTGTTCTTTTCTGTCATCTGCTTCTCTTTGATATAATTTACTTTTCATTCACTTTTTGTATTGGAGATGGGTAATTTGGTGTGGTGGAAAAAGAAAGTATTCATTAACAAAAATACTTAGCTGTGGGATTAAACAAATGGCTGTAATCCAGAGCTGGCATAGGCATTAGGAGTCAAATGTGGCTCCTCCTTTGTTGCACTATTCTATGCTTCTAATTACTGAAGGTGCATTTAAGCAGAAGACTCTGGGCAAATATGACACTCAACTACACATTATTATAGATCCTTTATCATCATAATCCTACACCATGATCTTCACATTCATCAGTTCGTTATCATCTCAAATCCCCATGTGCATTGATTTTGCATAATAACCTCTTATATGGGACTTCATCAAAGGGTTTCTGAAAATCCAAATATACCAAGGGCAATGGTTCTCATTCATCTATTCCACTAATTACGTTCTCAAAAAAATTCAGTAGGTTTGCCAAACACAATTATTCTTTCAAAAATCCATGTTGACTTCATGGAGTACCTTTGGTATTTTTGTTTGAGTGTCCTGTCCGATTCATCCTTTCACCTGTTCACTTAGCCCCTGCACACACCTTGTCCTCTCTGTGCTGAACTGCCCTCTTTCCTCAGTATTGATATTGTAGCTTTAACGGCCTCTTACACTTAACCAGTTCTCCCATTCTAACTCTTCTTTGTCTGACTTTGTTCCTCAAAAAAGCTTCTTCATTTCAAAATGAGGGGTGGGTCAGCTGCCTTTCGCCTGATTTTTGCCTATCTGTTCACTTTGTGATTTTTCTCTCACACTGGATATGGAACTGAAAATCTCTAGCTCATAGCTATAAATAATTAATGCGTCTTTCTAACTGTCAACAAATACAGACAAAATAATCAGTTGGCTTCAAAATTTGACTGGTGCTTTTTTCAAAAATAAGCTGGAAGTAACTTTAGATCAGGCTGTCCAACAATTCCATTTTCACTCGCTGTGGGACTTCTGTGCAAATTTCAGAAAGATAACGTTTACCTCAACAATAACCTTGAATTCAGGAAAAGAAACAATTCCAAAGCAAATAATTGATCATTTATAATAAGTAATTAATAACCCCCCTCCTGCTCTATGATTACTGAAAAGTGCCAAGCAGCAGAACTAAGTAAAAAGACTTCTCTTTAGTTCAACTTCTTAATCAAAAAGGCAGGAGAGAAAATAAAGGTAGGGCTCTTTGTGCATATCCAAAGTTGGAATCCGTGCACTCCATACAAAAATGGGTGTCAGAAGCAAGGTACTCCCTCCCAGCCTGCTCTGTGGGGACGTTTTATTTTGCTGGAGGAAAACTCCCACACTTAATCCCACAACCTCTTCTTGCACCTTCCCACCACCTTTGCACCCTCACTCTCACCCCAGCAACTCCAAAGACACCTATCCAAGTCCATTCACACTGTCGCACTCCCCTGCAAACTCTCATGCATAACTGCAACTCCCCACACCGCACACCTTCCTCACAACATCCAACCAGCTTGCACACTCAATGCTGCCCACCCACTCACATCTGTCCTCCCCACACATGTACTCATACCCACTCTTAGCCAGCCACTCAGCCTTTCCACGCTCTCACCTACCCACCCCACCCTACCTGCACACATCCGTCTCCTTGCACTCACCCCTCACATCCTCTAGGATCTGAAATTTACTGACTGAGTGTGCAGTGATGGCAGATACAGTTAAGACCTTTAAAAGAAAATTGCACAATGATATAAACTGTCAAAATTTGCGGGGACTTGGGGATCTGCTCTTCCAGAGATTCGATATGAACATGCTGGGTCAGATGGCTTCCTTCTGTGCTGTGATGGTTCTATGATACTATGAATAAATATTAACTTGAGTACAGTTACACTGAAATATTCCCATCGTCAGCTGAAAATTTGAAATCAGTTAGGTCATTTTTTTTGTTACATCTCTATTCTTTAATAATTTTAGTTGAAACTTAATGCACCCGAGATCAGTTCCAGCTCCTCAGCTTTTCATACAAAGCCATTTATTAAGTCACAGGAACTACATTAACCAGTTGAGCACCACATTTAATTTGTCGCCTTGAAAATGCACACAATTTTGTAGAACCATTAATAATGAAATTCAGTAGTATTCACATAATTGATACTCAAGCCACTCCGAACAGCACCACTAAATCCTTTTTTTTTGTTGAGCATATTCTGAATAAAACAGAAACTCTAACAAAAGCTATTGGGTCCTTGGAGAGTTAAACCATTTCAAATGTCTCTTCATTTTATGTCATAAAGAAAATATTTTCAAATCCTTTGTGCACTGACATTTCTTCGGCAATGTTCAACGGCCAACATGGTGACATGTGTTCTCCAGAATAATTTCCAGTATGTTACTACATATTAGGAAAGGAAGAAGCTGGACTGTTAGTTGTACATTTGAATTTAGAATTAATCAGTTAACTGCTTGTAACGAGTATGTAATATTTCTTATTGAGTTGAACTGTTTTATTGGTCCTGCCTGCATATTGCTGAACTCTTAATGTGGTGATTGTTCTGAATGGCAGGAAAAACTGTCTTTCATGTTCATTTTTGATCAAAGTTAGTTGAAATAAGTTTGTTAAAGTTTGCCTTGGATTCAATTTACTGTCTCCAAAAGTTAGTTAAAAATATATAGTTACACAATAAAGATTAGCATTACAAACCCAGTTTAATACATTCCGAAAGACATTTTGCGTAAACTCATGTACGTGATTATATCAGGCAAAAGGTTAAATTAATGATGGAACTTTTAGATTTTATTGGGATTATTATGATAATTGATTACCTGTGGCATACAGAAATGTTCAAATACACTTCAGATCATCCAGTCACATTTGAATGCAGATGTTATGAGAAATGAGATGAATGCCTTGAATGTTTTGCCACATATTGTTAATTTTTAAACCAAATACAACGGAATTCACAGAACAGACTTGTTTCTTTTCCAGGCAGAGGTGGGTACTGCAGATGGTGGAGATTAGTGTCAAGATTGGAGTGGTGCTGGAAAAGCACAGCAGGTCAGGCAGAATCCGAGAAGCAGGAAAATCGACGTTTCTGGCAAAAGCCCTTCGTCAGGAATTTGTGATAAAGGGCTTCTGCCAGAAACGTCGATTTTCCTGCCTCTCCGAATCTGCCTGACCTGCTGTGCTTTCCCAGCACCACTCTAATCTTGTTCCTTTTCCAGTATATTTGATATTTTTGGTATCAAATTGTGGTAACTTCAAAATTAATGCACTTGTTGCATAGTATATAGTTTGGAAGTATTCCACTAGTTTACTGAGAGTCAATATACAGATCATTTTTAAGAAATGATCATTTACATTTCATTCACATAGCATTATGGATACCCAGATGTGTTTTACAAGATGGGACATAATGAAAGGGGTGAAATTACTTCATCCACCAAAAGTGTAAGAGAAGCATATTTTATATGTGAAGCTAAGAATCATTCCTAACTTACAGAAAGTGCTGAGGTATTTATTATCATCCCTTAAAAGGAAAAAACATTGTATTACTTAAATCTACCAGCTACTTAATAGTTGACAGAAAATCTGTATGAAAACTAATAGAATCTACAAGATTAAGTGAAATGTGTACATGTACACTGTATAGTTCAAGCAAAATAAAGTGACAAAATGGGGATCAGCGAAACTGTTTTGATATCAGTTGTTTCATTTTAGTAATTCTTATTGCATTGTTTTCTACCAATGAACAGTATCTTGTGCATATTATCAGGTTTCATAGTGCATATTTATTGATGAAGTGTGCTTTACATAATTTATTCCGTGTTGGTGGGGTGGGTGGAGTTTGCCAGCGGGATATAAAATATGCTGTATAACATCATCATTAAAATGTATCTCTTAGGAAATGAATAATTGCAGATTAAAAAATGTTGATTCATATGGTATATACTTGATTTATTGCAGTCAGTGTAGGGAGATGTATCAGTCCAACAGCTTATTAACCACATTCTTCACATAAAGTGTGAGTGGGGAAAATGCCTTATTTTATTCATTTATAAGTACCCCCATTGTTACTATTGGGGAATATGTGGGGTCATTTAAACTCTGCTCACCCAGTGGAAGTCAGGCAGTTTCGCTGATCCCCATTTTGTCACTTTATTTTGCTTGAACTATACAGTGTACATGTACACATTTCACTTAATCTTGTAGATTCTATTAGTTTTCATACAGATTTTCTGTCAACTATTAAGTAGCTGGTAGATTTAAGTAATACAATGTTTTTTCCTTTTAAGGGATGATAATAAATACCTCAGCACTTTCTGTAAGTTAGGAATGATTCTTAGCTTCACATATAAAATATGCTTCTCTTACACTTTTGGTGGATGAAGTAATTTCACCCCTTTCATTATGTCCCATCTTGTAAAACACATCTGGGTATCCATAATGCTATGTGAATGAAATGTAAATGATCATTTCTTAAAAATGATCTGTATATTGACCATTGTTACTATTGGGGAATACGTGGGGTCATTTAAACTCTGCTCACCCAGTGGAAGTCAGGCAGTAAACAAAGAAGTACCTCAAAGACCTATCTCTGAAAGTACTCTGTACATTTGAGCATTTCTATTTTAATCTGCTCTTTAGAGCAACCAGAGAGATTCAAAGTAGTGGGATCCTTCTTTAAAAGTGCAGTTCAGCCTCAGATGACATCATTGGGGCTTTACTGCTATTTTAACCCAAGCAGAAAAACAAGTATTCCTTTTCAGCCAGGAAAAGCTATTGAGAAGAAGTGCTGAGGCCAGAAGGGGCCCAAAGATGTATATTTTTAACAATTTTAAAAGTATTTCCCTGTAGAATCGGGGAAAATCCACATTCCCCCTAAGGTCCACAAGGTAAGTTTAGACCTTCTCCAGTTTTCATTAGCAGATAAGTTAAAATTGTACTAACTTCATGCTTTCAAAGTCAAAATATTTTAGCACTCAATAGCTGCTGCCAGTTCCGACCCAGAGTTAAAATTGGGACTATATAATCCAACTTGTCCATATACCCTAATGTTAACAATTATTTTACATAGGCTGAAAGCAAGATCATTATTGATCATCGAATGCTTATTTGTTTAACACCCCCAAACCAATATAATCCAATATTATGTAATGCAATTGGTATTTAATTTTTTAGATAACAATGAATATTTAGATATTCCTCAGTCTCAGCACTGATGCTAGCAATAAGGTAGCAAATGTAAAGAACCAGTTTCTGTGCTTTTCATTTGCTGGACATCCAGTTTTTAATGTATGGAGATGACAACCAAAGTATCACAGGCTGTCAGAATCTCATCTCTGTCAACAGCAAATTCAAATTTTAATGATTGGCAGATGCATATTGTATAATTCCATGTGAGATTTCTCAGATAGTCAGAATTTCACTCTTTTGCAAACTGCAGTTAAGAACTTGTTACAAGTCCTGGCTCTTCTGTGATTTAGTAGACTAGAGGTCATAGCCAATAATTACTGTTCTGCCTTACCAGGCAGAAATTTTCCATTTCATTTTGTAAATAACCACAGTTTACAGAATGTACAAATGGGCTGCAGTATTACTGAATAGTCAATCATCAAGAAGAAAAGCTAGAAGATCAATGTGTTTTTATTATTATCTGAATGTCATTACTTAGTTGATTTGCATCCTTCAACACTGTAACTCTTGAGAAGCTGACACAGTTTGAAAGAAAAGAGCACAATGGCTTAAGCTACTGATTGTGCATGCCAATTATATTTTAATATTCAACAGAGCATATTTTAGGACAAAAAAGACAGCAACAACATATGCATAACTCATTGGCAGCATAGAACAGCTGTGCTGTTCTACTCTTAGACTCACTTTGTGCATTTTAGCAGCATAGTAATTTAGTATAGAGCTACCTGAGTGATGGCATTTTCAATGAGCAGGTAATCTATAGAGATTTTTTATATGGTTATGAGTTCTATGCTTCAGCATGGCAACACAAAATACATCAAGACCAATTACGATATCAACTTTCAGTGTGATACCCTTGCCACGCAAGTGCATGTATTTCTGCCCCAGGCATTTCAAATTGCATCTAATTTGAAATCTTTGGGGTTTTAATTAAATTTCAGAATATATGGAATTCTTCATTAGTACCTGCTCTGAATAGCAGATTATACTTCCTTCAGTATCTTGTTAAAGTAGTGGGCTGTGGTAAATAGCAGTATGTTGGAAAAATAGTCTTCAGAGGCGTGTGTACATTGGGAACAGGCGTAGTAAAATGCAAAATAATATCAAAAAGATTATTAGTCCAATGAGGGGCACTTGATTTGTATTTTAATGGAATTTTACTTTTCTCTTAATGATTTGCAAATTGTTCTCTGATTATAGGATGGATTAGGCTTTTGTTTTAATGTTGAAGCACAGCCATTAGCTCTTTTTCAGTCTTCTTTACAGCTTGGTTCCCTGCAGCAGCAAAAATTGAAACCATTTAACCCCTTTGATGTACTTTTTAGTGCTACAGTACAACACGGACTGCTACCTAATTCAGCATGCTTTTATTTTTCAGCAGGCTGCTGCAAGCTCCTTAATTGTCCATTAGGCACTGATCAACAAGGGGACAACGTTAACAGCATCCTTGTAATTTCCTTTGTAGATTTAACGCAGCTTCACATCTTCTCAGGGTCATTTCATCTGTTGTGTAATTACAATGTCTTACATTATCTTGGTTTAGACAATACAGTAAATTTGCTGTTAAATGTAAGATGGGGCTTACCATATTCTGCTTTATAGACACAATGGGAATGTCAGCATGTCTGTTAGTGAGCATGCCTGATGGGGATAGCATCACAATGTTCTACATTTAACATGAAATATCAAGAGATTACCTTCTCAAATCTAACATTTTTTTTAGTTGCATTAATGAAGGTAACATGGTCATTTTTCTCCATTAAGTAACATGTACCCATGTGCACATTGTTTTAAAATTGTGTTATCTAGTTGTCAGCAAATAAAAATTGAATCTAAGATGCAAAAATCTCTTAGTTTTAAACATATAAGGTAATGTAAACAAAGCATGATTTGTTGAATTGATGCAGTTAACAGTATTGTAATGATCCCTATAATATAGGACAAATCAGATTTCAGCATGAAATCTGGCTTGATAGATCAGAAATTTAATTTCTGCAGTTGTTTGCGACGGTGGTTAGTCATGAAACATATTCACATGAGGCTGCCAATGTGATTTTACAAAAAAAAGCACAAGTTTATTGTGCAAAAGGAAGAAAACAGACTAAAGTCAGCAGTAAAAGAACAAAGCAATTGTTCTCCCAGCAATATCTTTACCAGACATTCAATCCCAATAAAACATCATTCCTATTTTTAACTCTGTAATTTAATCCTTAACTAACTCTTTCCAGTTTTGATGGCCAAGCGACATCAATCCAAAGCTAATGACTGTTCAGTTGCAACAGTTTTAAATAGATGTTAACTCTGTCAGCTTTCAGACCTAACTAACTAAAACCCTTTGGCTGGTGTGAATGTTTTCTCCAGAACTGAAACCTAGTTCTGAACCAGACTCACAAAAAACAGTATAATTTCTGGTCTTGTTTCACTATCTGTCATAAAAACTTAACTTTAATCACTTCATCAATTAACATCAGAGATATCCTGCTAGGCATTAACTGAAGTTTCTTTTTGAAGTTGCTCTCTTGGAAATGCTGTACTTAATGTTCCAAATGACTTAGAAACATAGAGTAATAGAGATGTACAGCATGGAAACAGACCCTTTGGTCCAACGCATCCATCCCGACCTGATACCCTAACCTAATCTAGTCCCATTTGTCAGCACTTGGCCCATATCCCTCGAAATCCTTCCTATTCATATACCCATCCAGATGCCTTTTAAATGTTGTAATTGTATCAGCCTCCACCACTTCCTTTAGCAGTTCATTTGATACACGCTCCACCCTCTGTGTGAAAAGGTTTCCCCTTAGGTCCCTTTTAAATTTTTCCCCTCTCAACCTAAACCTATACCCTCTAGTTATGAACTCCCTACCAGAGAAAAGACCTTGTCTATTTACCCTATCCATGTCCCTCATGATTTTATAAATCTCTATAAGGTCACCCCTTAGCCTCCGACACATGAACCTATTCAGCCTCTTTCTGTAGCTCAAATCCTCCAACCTTGGCAACATCCTTGTAAATCTTTTCTGAACACTTTCAAGTTTCAGAAACTAACAACAACAATCAGAGACTAAGCTTTAAGGCCAGAGCCAGCCAAATCTGCAGTAAGCCTATCACTGATATCTGAATATCAATGATAGGAATGATAGAAAAAAGAAGTGCAACTTAATCCATTAAGCAAGAGAGTTTTGCATAGTTTGTGATTTTATTTATTACAAATGAGGAACTGAAGTTACAATGAGCTAAGTTGAGGAATCGAGCTGGAAATGTGTTGCTGGAAAAGCGCAGCAGGTCAGGCAGCATCCAGGGAACAGGAGAATCGACGTTTCGGGCATAAGCCCTTCTTCAGGAAAGAAGAAGGGCTTATGCCCGAAACGTCGATTCTCCTGTTCCCTGGATGCTGCCTGACCTGCTGCGCTTTTCCAGCAACACATTTCCAGCTCTGATCTCCAGCATCTGCAGACCTCACTTTCTCCTAAGTTGAGGAATGGCAAGGAGGAATTTCCCAATTATGCACTGGAATGTTGACCTAGATTAAGTGTTCAAATCCAGAAGTGCCTTGTAGTTCTGGACACCCCCACTTCCTGACCTCTTTAGAAAATACATTATCTTCACAGAGCTAAAATAGAAATATTTAATTACCTCCACTTGAAACTCCAAATTCCCAAATAATGAAAGTATATTATGTACCTTTATGGCACTATAGCATTATGAAACAAATTAAACTAACTTTGTTGATTTGAATTATTGTTAAAATAGGCTTTGAACAGAGTTAAAAGAACTTTTTTTTAATGATATAAGCACCCACCCCATGGGATATCAAGCACTGACTATTGGTACTGGATGTAGCAAAGGATATGACCACTGACAGCCTGCTGCAAATGTACTGACAACGTGTGCTCCAGAACTTGCCATGCCCCTAGCTGTTTCAATACAGTTAAAACACTGGCATCTGCCTGAGAATGTGGAACTTGCCCAGGTAGATACTGCACACAAAACTGCCCACCAGACTAATTACCAGCATCCATCTCTTCTTTATTATTAGAGATAGAAGATGTCATTAGCTGTGCTATCAAGCAGCACTTGCTTAGCAATAGCCTGCTCATTGATGCCCAGTTTGGGTACAGTTGGGATCACTCAGTCCCTGGTCTCATTACCACCTTAGTTCAAACCTGGACAAAACTGTTTGAACTCCAGAGGTGAGGGCAAAGTGATTGCCCTTGACATTAAGACCACATTTGACAGAGTGTGGCATCAAATAGCCCTAGCAAAACAAATTCAATGGAAATAAGGAGGAAACTCTCCACTTAATGCCTATCACAAAAAAAAGTTGTTGTTGTTGGAGGTCAGTCATCTCAGCTCCAGGAAACTGTATAGGAGTTCCTCAGGATAGTGACTTCGGCACAGTTGTCTTTAGCTGCTTCGTCAATGACCTTCACTTTGTCATAAGGCCGAAGTGAGATTTTTGCTGATAATTGCACAATGAACAGTGCCATTCACAACTCCTCAGATACTGAAGTAGTCCATATGAAAATGCAGCAAAACCTGGACAGTATCTAGGTTTGGCTGAACTAGTGGCAAATAACAATTGTACCGCACAAATGCTAAGCCATAACCATCTCCAATAACAAAGAAATCTATCCATCACCAGTGACAAGCAATGGCATTATCATTTGTTACAACATAGAGACAGTCCAATTAAGTCAGCCTGCCTATCCCTGTATTTGCAACACAGTAAAACTAAAATACTCAGTTCCCCTCAAAATTTACCCCAATGATTCCTGACCAGACGTTTTAATAACTAGTATCATAATTTATGAATAAGTGGTCCAGACAAGTTTACAGCTTAAACAGAAGAATTAATTTATTAATAATACAGTAGCTTTCACAGAGAAAACTTGAACAAGATAACCTAATTAATTTCTATGATTTAACCCCAATCTTCTTTGATTCTCATTTCCATTCACAAGAAGACAGAGAGATAAACCATGTAACTGGCCAGTTCACTTAAGCAGACTCCACAATTCGTAACATCACAGGCACATGGGACTATATCATGCTTGGTTTCTGAATACAACGATACATGAAAATAGCTTCCAGTGAGATGTGTGGAATACACACCTAAAACTTATCACTGAAATTCTATTCTCTAAACTTTCAATGAGTTGATAACAGGAAGACAACCAGTGAGCAATCATACCTCCATCCTGCAGCTTTTGTGGCTACAATCCTTCTGATTTAGACACAGTTCAAAAACCAAATCAACATTTGTTTTTTTTTCCTTTATGAGACTGGCTGTCACCCTGTGAGAATCCTGTTAACTGTCTCTGGAAATGAAATTGGTTGGATGTTCTCTGAACAAGAATCAAGCTGCAATGATCTCCCAGACTTGGTCTCATAAACAAATATCAGTTTGCTTGTCTCGTTTTTTTTCTTAAAACAAGCAACTGCTCACAATCCAAAAGTCAACTTTAGCTCTCAGTTCACAGAATCGTAGAGTCATAGAACATAGAACATAGAAAAATACAGCGCAGCACAGGCCCTTTGGCCCTCGATGTTGCGCCGATCCAAACCCACCTAACCTACACTAGCCCACTATCCTCCATATGCCTATCCAATGCCCGTTTAAATGCCCATAAAGAGGGAGAGTCCATCACTGCTACTGGCAGGGCATTCCATTAACCAAGAGATGTACAGCATAGAAACAGACCTTTCTGTCCTACTCATTCATGTTAGCCAGATATCCTAAATTAATCTAGTCCTATTTGCCAGAATTTGGCCCATATCCCTCTAAATCCTTCCTATTCATGTACCCATCCAGATGCCTTTTAAATGTTGTAATTGTACCAGCCTCTGCAACATCCTCTGGCCACTCATTCCATACACGCACTACCCTCTGCGTGAAATGTTGTCCCTTAGGTCCCTTTTAACTCTCTCACCTCAAACCTATGCCCTCTAGTTTTGGGATGCCCTCCTCTGGGGAAAGGTCCTTGGCGATTCACTATGTCTCTCATGATTTTATAAACCTCTATAAAGTCACCCCTCAACTCCTCCTCTAGCCTAATAAGCCTCTCCCTATGGCTCAAACCCTCCAACCCTGGCAACATCCTTGTAAATCTTTTCTGAACCCTCTCAAATTTCACAACATCTTTCCAAAGCAGGAAGTACGGAATCGAATGCAGTATTCCAAAAGTGGCCTAACCAACATCCTGTACAGCCGTAACATGACCTCCCAATTTGTTTATTTAATGTCCTGACCAATCAAGTGTACTAAACGGCTTCTACACTACCGTCTCTACTTGCGACTCCACTTTCAATGAACGTTAAACTTCCAGTCCGAGGTCTCTTTTTCAGCAACACTCCCCAGGACCTTATCATAAAGTGTATAAGTCTTGCCCTGACTTGCCTTGCTAAAATGCAATACCTCACATTTGTTTAAATTAAACTCCATTGCCACTCCAGCTCCAAACCCAAAATGATAAAAAATTAGGAAAATTCAGCAAGATTTTAACATACTGCTGAATTCCCCCAATTATCAACATCCTAAGCATTACCATTGAGAAGAAATTAAACTGGAGTAGCCATAGAACAGGTTAAAGGCTAGGAATCCTGCAGCAAATATCTCACTTCTTGACTCTCTAAAGCCTCTTCCACCATCTACAAGGCACATATCAGAAGTGTAATGGAATACTCCTGCTTAGCTGGATAAGTACAGTTCCAGCAGACCAAGAACACCTCCACCTGTTAATTCCCCTCAAAAACAGTCACCATTCTGACTTGGAAATGAATCACCGCTCCTTCAGTATCACTGGGTCAAAATCCTGAATGCCCTCCTTACTGCCATTGTGGATGCACCAGTACAAAATGGACTGTAGTGTTTCAAGAAGGTTGATCACCCCCACCTTCCCCTGGGCAACTATGAGCAGGCAATAAATGCTGACCCAGCCAGTGATGTCCATATCTCATGAATGAAGAAAGAAATTCAGCGAGTTACATTCCGCTGCAAGTTTCAACACAAACACACTTGTAACTCCTTTTGCCCCAAGTAATCTCAGAACAACATTCAACATCAATTAACAAAGAGGGATGGATGAAATTCTGTTGCATATCATATGGCTTTAAATACTAGTTTTGTTGTTTATCGTGATTACATTTTTTCCTTGTGCACAGGCACACCAGTTGGTATTTCATATTAGAGTATCCATTAACATTGTGCTGAAGAAATAACATGAGTTATCATTCAGTTAAGTTTGAAGTGTTGACTTGCAATATGAATTGGAACCACAAAGATGAAGAAAATTCCTGAACTGCTCCAATGAACCAGAGGTTTTAGTTCAGTGTGTATTGTTCCAGCTACGTCTAAAAATAAATGTTGTTTTCCCATGCATTCAATTTCAGTTACTAATGCTGCTTGCTTCTTTACATCTTTATCTATGTCAAGCGTTTGGTCATGCCTGTAAAGCTGGTACTTCTGAGACCATGAAGGGTGCTATGTAAGTGCAAGTTTTTCTTTTATGTTTCTCTGGAAGGCAAGTGACAATAGGTGGCCTGCTTCCAGGCATCTGCCAGAGGCATTGACTAACAACCTGTTCAAAAATGCAACCAAGAAGCCTGAGGTGATTATCCCCATCCCTACTTTCCCTTACACTTCCTCTGAGGAACAGACAGAGCTATGGAGCTCTGTGATTTGTGAGTGGAATTTTAAAAATAAATTCCAAATGACCCTTGGCCTCCTATTCAGCATCACCAGCTGAAATGTTGTGAACATAATTTATTTTTGCCCAACAGATGTAGCGCATTTGCTGTTTTTGTGGATGAGCAAACTGACCGTAGTATCATGGCGGAGAACCTAATCAAGTATTCCTAGTGCAAGGGAATGTGGTAATTATAGAGGACAGTATAGTCTCGGGGATAGATACTTTATTATCTGCAGCTGCACTCATGAGATCATAGAATTGTGTTGCCTGCCTGTTTCCAGAGTTTGGGAAATTTCCTTATGATTGGAAAAGAATTGGAGTGGAAGGGAGGGGAACATACAGTTGCCTGGATTCATGTAGAAGCCAATTACAAAGGTGAAACCAAGCATGTGCCCCACAGAGTGCTTTTGAGAAATTGTGTTTTGGATTGAAGTCTGAAGGGTCAAGATGTCTAGAATGTTACCTGATCCTTGTGCAAGTTGGCATAGGTCAAGCAAGAGTGGTGTGGGAAAGATGTTTTGATTTCTAGGGCAGTGAAACAAGTGCTGGGGAAAGAGGAACACGTTTTCTTAGTCATGGGCTCCTCTTAGGATCACAGTGTCAGCAAATTATGTCTCTAGGGCAGTGGCAAGGGTCTCAACTTAAAGGTGGGGGTTGGGGAAATTGAGCTTCAGGGGCAAGGAAGGCTCAGCTGAAAGGAAATTTAGAAATCGAAGAAAAATGCTCAGGAAACAAAGTAATGTTACAAGTTGGGCAAAGAAAATGAGCGTGTGACAGGAAGAGTTAGTTAGAGGGCATGTTTTCTCCTCCTCGGAGATGATGAGAGAGGTGGTGAAAAGGGGAAATAATGGGGGAGATTGGCCCTGCAGAGATACTCACTTCCAACCACTAACTTAGAATTAAGAAGAGTGAGAAGCTCAATGTGTGAATATCTCAACCTGCCATCAATTATGTGCCCTTTAAATGGTTACTAATTTGTCGATTAAGGGTTTTTGCTCATCACTTCACTGATTATTTGCCTCCATGGTGGACAATACATTTTAGTTTCCCAATTGACAAATGAGGGAGACGTGCCTGATAGGTTGGGGATAAAACCAGAAGTTCCTTGCAAAGCTCTGTTCTGAGGTGTATGGAGGAAGGGCCACCAGACCCGAAACGTGAACTCTGATTTCTCTTCACAAATGCTGCCAGGCCTGCTGAGCTTTTCCAGCAATTTCTGTTTTTGTTTCTGATTTACAGCATCCGCGGTCCTTTCGGTTTTGCTAGGTTGGGGAAATGGGGTGCCTCAATCTGAGGCCATTCAGAGGCAGAGATGAAGAAAAATGGAGTGACTTCTAAAAGCCACCTCCAACTACTCAGATTCCCCACCCAGAAGACCATAAAAATGTCCATACATTCTCACTGCTGGCTCAGCTCATGTAGGCCTCAACTAGCGGGCTTTCGGACCCAGAAGCTCCTTGCGTCTGATTGTTTCTGACAACCCAAGATTTTATGATTCTCTGAGAAATTCAGCTTGTCAGCTCTTAATGAGCTGATTGGTGGACAACATGGTGATTTTTCTTGGTGATGGGCAACATGTTTGCCACCACTTAACAAATTTCCCTCCACATTTTAACAAAAAAAGGGAAATTTTTGCCAAACTAATTTAGCAGTAATATCACATTAGTGAATAGGGTCCATGCAAAGTACTCATGGGGGATATGTTCCAAGATCTACCACAGAAGCCCAAAACCATGGATAGGTGTGAACCCATTCATTTAAGTGGGAAATTTACCTTCCTGGCAGTACCCTGGTCCCCAGTTCTGGAATGTTCCCTGTAATATGTTCGGGCTGCGGTAAACCGTGGGTAACTGAAACCGCAGAAAACGATTCCACACGTATGGCGCTCGGTCTGTATAGAGGTAAAATCTAAATACACTCTTTATTGGAATGTGAAAAATCATTTACAATAAAGTAAATGTAGTAATTGTAAAATAGGAAAAAATGGTTCAGATGTAAGTGTCTTTACAAAGATATGGTTACAAGGCTACCAAAATTGGCAAGTAAATGTTCCAAGATACATAATTTGAAAAAGCAGTTGGAATGAAAACAAAAGGAATAGTCCCAAAATAAACAATTGCATTGGAATAGTAGTTAGATGTGATTCAGAAATTCAGGAAATATTGTCAGCATAGAATTGAGGATAGCAGGGATGAAAATGCTGATGGTAGAAGTTCCCAGGCCCAGAACAATATTTGTCCTAGAGGACAGAGCATCAAGTAGGCATTAATTGAAACTGGTAACAAAAGTTGATGTAATAATTCTGTGAAACTTTAACCATCATGTACACTGATCAAATTGACAAAATTAGTCTTGAACATGAATTTGTAGAGTATTTTCATGATGGACTCTTGGAACATTAAATTTTGAAACAAAGCTATTTAGGATCTAGTATTGTGTAATGCAGCATGATAAGTAGTATTTACAAAGTAAAGCATTTCCATCATTTATCTGGCCACCTTGTGCCCTGGCACCCTACTCCTGGCAGCCAGTACCCGACACATTTTCACCCATCTCCTACCTACTTGGTACCCTACCCTAACCTTACCCTGAGGTTAAACCATCAGTAGTCATCTCTGTCCAGTCAGAGAGCAGCTATATGGTCCTCAGGACTATGGTGACTTTATCTTTATTTCCTTTCTTAAACCAAAAATGCATGTGGTACTCCTGGTGTGATCTCATCAAATTATCTCTGTACACTGTACCAAGACTTCCTTACTTTTATATTCCATGTCCTGACAGTAAAGCCAATGTTTCATTTGGTGACTTACTTACATGCTTTACCTGATTTTTATGATTCGTATACAAAGTTAGCCTGATCCTGCTGCATCACTGCCTTCTTCAGTCTGTCTCCATCAAAATAATACTCTGCTTTTCTATTCTTCCCACGAAAGTGGACACATGTTCCCACGTTAGCCTTCCATCTTTCAAAGTTTTGCTCACTCACCTAACCTATCTGTATATACTGGCAGGCTCTTCACATCCTCGTTGCAAGTTACTTTCATATTGTCAGTGAATTTGGCTCCCGCTCTGTCTGTTCCATCATTAAAGTCATTAAAATAGATCATAAATAGTGGTGGCTTTAACATGTTAACTCTGACTGATTGCATTTGGATTGTCGAAACATCTTGCTGCTATCTCTTTGATAAGGAAGCTAACATTTTTCTAATGTCAGGGGTTAGTCTGGCTGGCCTATTATTTTTGTTTTATCCCGGTGAACTATGGATGCCACCCCAGAGGGTTATAGATCCTCCATCTTTGAGCATGTTCAAGGCTAAGATTGTTCATCTCTTGGGGATTTGAGGAAAATGGGGAACAGGGAAGAGATGTGAGTTGAGGCAGAAGATCAGCCATGATTGTACTGAATGGCAGAGCAGGCTGTAGGGAATGTAGAGCTTACTCCTCAGGTTTTTAATATTCCTTGCGCTGATGGCAACATATTTATTTTAGAAAGGTAACCACTGCTGTTGCAATTGATAATCTAAGACACCTCTTCCCATCACGTTAAAGGTTTGGGGTAGAATTCCATTTTAATTGGGGCTCAGTGATTAGCGCACTTGCTTCACAATGCCATGGACCCAGGTTTGATTCCACCCTCAGGCGACCCATGAGTTTCCTTTGGGTTCTCCAGCTTTCTCCCACAGTTGAAGGATGTGCAGCTTAGGTAAAATGGCCATGCTAAATTGCTCATAGTATCCAGGGTTATGCAGGTTAGGTAGATTAGCTATGGGAAATGCAGGGTTACAGGGATAGGGTAGGGGGTTTGGTACAGACTTGGATGCTCTTTGGAGGGTTGCTATAGATGGTGGATTGATTGGCTTGTTTCCATGCTAGGCATTCTATGATTCTATGAACAAAATAGACAATAGTGGAACAGGAGACAGTTACACACACCACCCGTGATGTCTTTTGAAATCAATGATTCAGAAAATCGAGTAGAATGTTGAATTTTAATTTTAAACTTTGAATTTTAGAAATCATTATTCGCTCAAAGTAAAGAATGCTGAAATGGTACAGCTAGCCTAAGACTGAAGAAAGGAGTTAAATTTTGAATTAGAACATAATTGTTAGAATTGAGAAAGGAACAGTCAAGACATGTCTGACTCTGCTTCCACCACCATGTTAGCTTTTGTTCCTTGCTCTCTTTTTTTCTCTCTCTGTCTCACTTACTCACTCACTACTGCACTCACGCTCGCTCTCTTTCTCTCAATCCATCACTGTTAAAAAAAGGTATTTTACAAGCCCAGTGATTCCCAAGCTGCTGATTTCATGACTCAATCTCTTTCTTGATCACTATATGTCTAATCATAGCACAGAAACAGACCCTTTAGTCTAACTCATCCATGCCAACCAGATATCCTACATTAATCTCATCCTATTTGCCAGTACTTGGCCCATATCCCTCTAAGGAGAAAGTGAGGTCTGCAGATGCTGGAGATCAAAGTTGAAACTTTATTGCTGGAACAGCACAGCAGGTCAGGCAGCATCCAGGGAACAGGAGATTCGACGTTTCGGGCACAGGCCCTTCTTCAGGAATATCCATATCCCTCTAAACCTTTCCTATTCATGTGCCCATCCAGATTCTTGTGAAATGTTATTGTACCAGCCTTCACCACTTCCTCTGGCAGCTCATTCCATACTCGTACTGCCCTCTGTGTAAAAGAAAATTCCCCTTAGGTCCCTTTTAACATTTCTCCTCTAATCTTAACCTAACCTTTTACTTTTGAATACCCCTACCATGGATAAAAGACCTTGGCTATTCGCCCTATCCATGCCCGCCTTGATTTTATAAACCTCTATAAGGTCACCCCTCAATCTCTGACACTCCACGGAAAATAGGCCATGCCTATTCAGCCTCTTCATATAGCTTAAACCCTCCAACCCTGGCAACATCCTTGTAAATCTTGTCTGCACCCATTTCAAATTTCACAACATCTTTCCTATAGCAGGGAGACCAGAATTAAAAGCAGTATTCCAAAAGTCCAATGCCCTCTACAGCCGCAACATGGCATCTCAACTCCTATTCTCAATGCACTGATCAACAAAGGTATATATACCAAACCCTGCCTTCACTTCACTTCCCTGTCTAACTGTGACTCCACCTTCATTGAACTATGAACCTGCACCCCATGGTCTCTTTGTTCAGCAACATTCCCCAGGATCGTGCCATTAAGTGCATAAGTTTTGTCCTGATTTTCCTTACCAAAATGCAACACCTCACATTTATCTAAATTAAGCGCCATCTGAATTCCTTGGCCCATCAGCCCATCTGATCAAGGTCCTGTTGTACACTGAGGTAACCTTCTTCACTGTCCATTACACCTCCAATTTTGGTGTCATCTGCAATTGTTCTAACCAGACTTGCTATGTTCACATCCGAATCATTCCAAAAAGTTCTTCCTCCAAATTACAGCATTTGAAAATGTTTTCACTCTTTCCTCTGCTGTGATTTTCTTTCACTTCAGGAATAAGGTCTGAATTTGTCACCCCAATTTCAGAGGTTTGTGTCCTCAATCTTCTCCCTTCCACCCAGCAGCGACTGAGTCATTCTGGTCCCCAGTTTACATTCTGTTGTCAGATTATCTTTCATTTCCCCCAGGACCAGAGACCTGACTTCATTTTCCCTGATTTAAAAGTCATCATTCCCTTTGCTACTCTCATTCCTTCCTCCATCATGCTATTATGGCTGCTTTTTTCCAGACCTCTCTCCTTGTAACCATAATAAATGCAATACTTGTCCATATGATTTATCTTGTGCTATTTATCAAGTTGTACTTTTAACAAAATGCTTCCATCATTACCCAAAGCAGTGGAAATTTTTCCAACACTGCCTGGCAGCAAGAAGGGGATAAATATGCTAAGTCCTTTCATATTTGCTATAAATATCCAATGGGAAACTTGCAAGCTCAATGTCCACAATTCTCCAATCCACCTTCATGGGCTGACAAACATGCAAGGATTCAGAAAATCTACAATCATAAATAATCTGCTGTGATCCACTTGGAGACAAATCACTTTTCTTTTAAAGGAAAGAGATGAATTTCTCTTCAATCAATGGAAAGGATTGCAAGACAAGTATCCAATTGTAAGTGCTTAACTTTAATAAACAAAAATCAACATACATTAAACATTACTTGACAGGCAACTAATACACTAAACCAAAGAATAAAGTTTGGTTTGCATTAATTATCAGTTCCAATGGACAATGAAAGGTATCTTTTAAAATTCAGTATTCAGTTGTTTTTATGTATTCCATAGGAATAAGTATACTATCATGCTGACAAAATTAATCAGCAATAATACCATCCCAGGACTGCCATCCATATCATTTCAACAGCATTTCCCAAATACACCTGAGCTTGCCGTTAATAGTTCTAGGTCAATTTCTAGAGTCCGCCTGGTGCTTATACCAGAATGGACACAAATTTCATAATCTGTCCCATTGTACCCAACAACTGCAGAACAGCAATGAACAAAGCTTTGATCAGGTTACACCTTGAATGCTTGTTCCAATTCTACTACTGAGGTACAAACAAAAGATTCAACTAGATGCAGTTCATTGAATGGTTATGAGGATACTCCATAGTTCAATATTCTGAAGCATCCGGAGAAATTAGAAAGACTTGGGTTGAATGTTTGGCACCTCTAGAGGTGGACAAGAGCTAGAAAAGCCCTCCTGGCTGGTGTGCTGGGGCCTGACTCCATTCTGGAATGGAGAGGTAGCGAATCAGAATGGTTAAACATTTAATTGAAATCATGTTAGTGAAAGTTGACTGGAACTTTTTTAGTTGGCCTTTAGATTCACATGGGCAGTATGGGCAAGTTGAGGTGCTGGGGCCATAGAGTCTGAGTTCCTGTCAAGAACTGTCCCTATTCTCTTCCCATTTCCCCCACACATCCATACCCCTACACACGCTCTCTTTCTCTCTCTCTCTCACACACACACTTCCCTCACCCTCATTGTCTCTCTCTCTTTCACTCTCACTCAGACTCTCTTCCTCTCACTCGCACGCTCACTCTCTCTCACTCACACGTTCTTATTCTCTTTCTCACATACTCCTCTCACCTTCACTCTTACTGTCACTCACTCACACTCTCACTCACATGGACTCTCTCACCATCACTCTCACTCTCTCACTCACCCACTCCACTCTCACTCTCTATTCTCTCTGATAGCATGGCTGTTTAATTTACTCCTGGATTAGAGATTTTTAAAAGTTTGCAGTTAGCATCCAATAGACTCTCTAGCTATGGGAGCCTGACAGCTGTTCCTAATTGGACAGCAGATTTGGCCTCTGGCCATTAATTGGCTGTCCCGGGGAAAATTACAATTGAGTGACTGTTTCCCTGGGGGGGGTGGCGGGGGAAGTTCAGGATCCAGAAATAGTCTTGACTTCCATCCCTGTCCCCAGAGGAAAAATCCAGCCCTTAGGGTTTTCACGATTGAAAAGTAACAGCTGAGCGATAATTCTGTGGAGGTTTGTAAGCTCATAAAGTACATAGAAGAGGAAGATCCAAAAAGATATTTGAAATAAGCAAGAATAGCAAGACAAGAGAACACAGGTATAAATTAGCAAAATGCAACTGTTCAGTAAATAGTTGCTTTTGAAACAAAGAGTGCTCAATGCAAGTATCCATCTGTGTGTATGTACCAATGGAAGGGTGGAGGTGAACATAGTGGAAACATTCAAGGAACAGTTAGATGCAGTGTTTGTACAGTCTTTCTGGCCATAGGAGTTGAAATGATAAGAATTGAGGGTTGAGAGTGTGGTGCTGGTAAAGCACTGCAGGTCAGGCAGCATCTGAGGCACAAGAGAATCGATGTTTCAGGCATAAGCCCTTCAGGAATGTCATTCCTGATGAAGGGCTTGTGCCCAAAACATCGATTCTCCTGCTTCTTGGTTGCTGTCTGACCTGCTGTGCTTTTCCAGCACCACACTCTCGACTCTGATCTCCAGCATCTGTAGTCCTCACTTTCTTTCACGGTAAGAAGTGGTCCTTCTTATCCATATTTACCTTGTGCTTGTCATCCAAATTTAGAAAACAAATCCTATCTGTGGAAAAGCAAATGAAGATAGTGTGACTGCATTGCTAAACATCTTCATCCTATTGTCAAGCCTAGTTGTCATGACTCATGCATTACTGCTTCAACTCCTTCATCCATTCCAACATCAATGATTCTTCAGTTGGATTCTTACACTGCTCTGACAGCATATACTACAGGGGATCAGTGCCTCATCTTCCATGGCTATTTTGCAACCCTATTGATTAAATATTGACTTTGACAACTTTGAGATCACTGTACTTTTTTAACACTTTTTTTGGACGTTTTTAACACCCTTTTTTATCTTTGAAATACCTTTCAGTCTTTTACCTGTTGTCCCACTCTGCCGTTTCTTTTTGCCTTGTTAAAAATCTGTTGGCAGGCTCTAATACTCAGATAATATGTTTCCTTCCCTTTGCGGAGAATTAAGCAGATCTGATTCTTGGTCATTATTTTGTCTCCTTTCTGTTTCCTGTAAAGAATTCTCATCCTTTCCAGTATTGGTGAAAGAGTATTTCCTGTAACAGTAACTTACCATTTCCTTTTCCAGGTGCTAACTGACCTGCCATGCATTTTCTCCATTTTCATGCATTTTCTACTATCGCAAGATTTGTGAAGGTTTGTAGCTCAGGTTGAGGTTTAGGGTGTAGGTTTGCTTGCTGAGCTGTAGGTTTGATATCCAGATGTTTCATTACCTGGCTAGGTAACATCATCAGTGGCGACCTCCAAGTGAAGCGAAGCTGTTGTCTCCTACTTTCTATTTATATCTTTCTCCTGGATGGGGTTCCTGGGGTTTGTGGTGATGTCATTTCCTGTTCGTTTTCTGAGAGGTTGATAGATGGCATCTAGATCTATGTGCTTGTTTATGGCATTGTGGTTGGAGTGCCAGGCCTCTAGGAATTCTCTGGCATGTCTTTGCTTAGCCTGTCCCAGGATAGATGTGTTGTCCCAGTCGAAATGGTGGTTTATTTCATCCGTGTGTAGGGCTATGAGGGAGAGGGGGTGGTGTCTTTTTGTGGCTAGCTGGTATTCGTGTATCATGGTAGCTAACTTTCTTCTTGTTTGTCCTACATAGTGTTTGTGGCAGTCCTTGCATGCAATTTTATAGGTGACGTTGGTTTTGTCCATGGGTTGTACTGGGTCTTTTACGTTTGTTAGTTTTTGTTTGAGAGTGTTGGTGGGTTTGTGTGCTACTAGGATTCTGAGGGGTCTCAGTAGTCTGGCTGTCATTTCTGAAACTTCTTTGATGTATGGTAAGGTGGTTAGGGTTTCTGGCTGTGTTTTGTCTGCTTGTCGTGGTTCGTTCTTGAGGAATCTGCGCACTGTATTTTTTGAGTATCCGTTCTTCTTGAATACATTGTGTAGGTGGTTCGCCTCTGTTTTTCGAAGTTTGTCTGTGCTGCAGTGTGTGGTGGCTCATTGGAATAGTGTTCTGATACAGCTTTGTTTGTGTGTGTTGGGATGGTTGCTGGTGTAGTTGAGTATTTGGTAATGCAAAGGCTAGAACAAACAGCCCTACCAATCATCAAACCAAACATCTGGGTCCGCTACGTAGATGACACCTTTATCATCACAAAACGAAATAAGATAGAAGAGACATTTAACATCATCAACAACACCCTCACAGGCATAAAGTTCATCAAGGAGGAAGAAACCGACAACAAACCCGCATTCCTGGACGTCACAGTAGAAAGAAAGGACAACGGAGAACTACAAACCTGCGTATACAGAAAACCGACAAACGCTGACCAAATACTCAACTACACCAGCAACCATCCCAACACATTCCTAGTAGAACATAAACCCACCAACACTCTCAAACAAAAACTAACAAACTTAAAAGACCCAGTACAACCCATGGTCAAAACCAACGTCATCTACAAAATTCCATGCAAGGACTGCCAAAAAACACTACGTAGGACAAACAGGAAGAAAGTTAGCCACCAGGATACATGAACACCAGCTAGCCACAAAAAGACACGACCCTCTCTCCCTCATAGCCCTACATACGGATGAAAAAAAACACTATTTCGACTGGGACAACACATCTATCCTGGGACAGGCTAAGCAAAGACATGCCAGAGAATTCCTAGAGGCCTGGCACTCCAACCACAACGCCATAAACAAATACATAGATCTAGATTCCATCTATCAACCTCTCAGAAAACGAACAGGAAATGACATCACCACAAACCACAGGAACACCATCCAGGAGAAAGATATAAATAGAAAGCAGAAGACAACAGCTTCACTTCACTTGGAGGTCGCCACTGATGATGTTACCTAGCCAAGTAATGAAACGTCTGGATATCAAACCTATAGCTCAGCGAGCAAACTTACACCCCATTTTCTACTATTTTAGATTTTCAGCATTTTGTTTTCCACAATGTTTCCTCACTTAATCTCAGCTCCTAGCAGCCCCAGTGATTACCACTGACCAACTCAAAACTTAGAGTCATAGAGATGTACAGCATGGAAACAGACCCTTCGGTCCAACCCGTCCACGCCGACCAGATATCCCAACCCAATCTAGTCCCACCTGCCAGCAACCCAGTCCATATCCCTCCAAACCCTTCCTATTCATATACCCATTCAAATGCCTCTTAAATGTTGCAATTGTACCAGCCTCCACCACATCCTCTGGCAGCTCATTCCATACACAAAACACCCTCTGTGTGAAAAAGTTGCCCCTTAGGTCTCTTTTATATCTTTCCCCTCTCACCCTAAACCTATGCCCTCTAGTTCTGGACTCCCCGACCCCAGGGAAAAGACTTTGTCTATTTATCCTATCCATGCCCCTCATAATTTTGTAAACCTCTATAAGGTCACCGCTCAGCCTCCGATGCTCCAGGGAAAACAGCCCTAGCCTGTTCAGCTTCTCCCTGTAGCTCAGATCCTCCAACCTTGGCAACATCCTTGTAAATCTTTTCTGAACCCTTTCAAGTTTCACAACATCTTTCCAATAGGAAGGAGACCAGAACTGCATACAATATTCCAACAGTGGCCTAACCAATGTCCTGTACAGCCGCAACATGACCTCCCAACTCCTGTACTCGGTACTCTGACCAATAATGGAAAGCATACCAAACGCCGCCTTCACTATCCTATCTACCCACGACTCCACTTTCAAGGAGCTATGAACCTGCACTCCAAGGTCTCTTTGTTCAGCAACACTCCCTAGGACCTTACCATTAAGTGTATAAGTCCTGCTAAGATTTGCTTTCCCAAAATGCCGCACCTTGCATTTATCTGAATTAAACTCCATCTGCCACTTCTCAGCCCATTGGCCCATCTGGTCCAGATCCTGTTTTAATCTGAGGTAACCCTCTTTGCTATCCACTACACCTCCAATTTTGGTGTCATCTGCAAACTTACTAACTGTACCTCTTATGCTCACATCCAAATCATTTATGTAAATGACAAAAAGTAGAGGGCCCAGCACCGATCCTTGTGGCACTCCACTGGTCACAGGCCTCCAGTCTGAAAAACAACCCTCCACCACCACCCTCTGTCTTCTACCTTTGAGCCAGTTCTGTATCCAAATGGCTAGTTCTCCCTGTATTCCATGAGATCTAACCTTGCTAATCAGTCTCCCATGGGGAACCTTGTCGAATGCCTTACTGAAGTCCATATAGATCACATCTACTGCTCTGCCCTCATCAATCTTCTTTGTTACTTCTTCAAAGAACTCAATCAAGTTTGTGAGACATGATTTCCCATGCACAAAGTCATGTTGACTATCCCTAATCAGTCCTTGCCTTTCCAACTACATGTACATCCTGTCCCTCAGGATTCCCTCTAACAACTTGCCCACCACCGAGGTCAGGCTCACCGATCTATAGTTCCCTGGCTTGTCTTTACCGCCCTTCTTAAACAGTGGCACCACGTTTGCCAACCTTCAGTCTTCCGGCAGCTCACCTGTGACTATCGATGATACAAATATCTCAGCAAGAGGCCCAGCAATCACTTCTCTAGCTTCCCACAGAGTTCTCGGGTACACCTGATCAGGTCCTGGGGATTTATCCACCTTTAACCGTTTCAAGACATCCAGCACTTCTCCTCTGTAATCTGGAGATTTTGCAAGATGTCGCCATCTATTTCCCTACAGTCTAAATCTTCCATATCCTTTTCCACAGTAAATACTGATGCAAAATATTCATTTAGTATCTCCCCCATTTTCTGTGGCTCCACACAAAGGCCGCCTTGTTGATCTTTGAGTGGCCGTATTCTCTCCCTAGTTACCCTTTTGTCCTTAATATATTTGTAAAAACCCTTTGAATTCTCCTTAATTCTATTTGCCAAAGCTATCTCATGTCCCCGTTTTGCCCTCCTGATTTCCCTCTTAAGTATACTCCTACTGCCTTTATACTCTAAGGATTCACTCGATCTATCCTGTCTATACCTTACATATGCTTTCTTCTTTTTCTTAACCAAACCCTCAATTTCTTTAGTCATCCAGCATTCCCTATACCTACCAGCCTTTCCTTTCACCCTGACAGGAATATACTTTCTCTGGATTCTTGTTACCTCATTTCTGAAGGCTTCCCATTTTCCAGCCATCCCTTTCCCTCCGAACATCTGCCTCCAATCAGCTTTCAAAAGTTCTTGCCTAAAGCAAATTACTTTGGAGATGCTCAGAGCACAGGAGCCATATTATTGGTACTTTCATTGCACCACAGATATACTTTCAGACTCAAGTTGGGAAATAACCTCTAGTTGGTCAGGCTGCTGTATCAGGTGTTGCTCCACACTGTTTAAGTCACATAACAAGCAAAATTTGATGTAATTTTTTTAAAAAATCATTTTTGATCCTCCCTTTGTGTAAATTTTGATGTACATCCTTCACAACAAAAAAATCAGACAAAAGACTTTTGTTATTTATGGAAAAAAGAAATCTTTCTCTGGCAGTTATTAGACATTGTAGACATTGTAACTACAGGTTTGCCATTACTAAAAATTAATCTGGTTCAAAGCTGCACAGTAAGGAGTCTTGAATTTGTTTGAGGGTGTTTTGAGAAAATGTAACAGTGGTGGTGTGCCGTCTTGAATTAAACATCAGTTAGATCTGTAGGGTTGTATTTAGTTTAGAAAATGTATATCGTAAGATATAAATGAATGTCTAGTCTACTTTAAATGATGGACCAGTTCCTTTGGGTACAGGGGTCATTCACGTATCAGTAATACCAGGAATGTTCTATTGCACTAATAAGTATACATTTGTAGTAAGTTGGAAAAATGAAGCCATGATTGATGAGTACTAAACTGAAGCATCAGTCTGTTCTTTCGTTAGCTTGGTTATCTTTGGCTTGACATGATAACATACATTCGTGCCCATTAATGTTAAATTGAACAATAAACATTTTTTTTCTACGTGCAGTAGCATTCATTGATCACAAAGTGCACAGCAGATGTAAGTGTATGGGTGTACCCATCTATATGTGATAAATTCTGGGGTCTGCAATGTTTGTTTTAAAATCACCAAATCTGATTTAACCATAACTTGGGCAGCACCTCAGTTTGCAACTATAAGGGTTTTGCCAAAATATTTGATGTTCTATTTGCTTTGTGGTTGGCTCCTTCACAGTAGTGGGACATATTGAGAGTCAAGTCGAGTGAGAGCACTACATCTCTGTGAACTTTATCTTTGCTTACTTCAAACACCATTCATGAAATACTTATGAGTGCAGCTTTTATGAATCCTTGCATGTACCAAGGTACCTTGATCATGTATTATTTTGTAACATATTTGTGATATTGGTGTGCGAATGACATTTGTATCCATAAAATATTGTTCCTGTAAATTGCCACATGATGCTAGCTGTATTGGAGAGAAGAATGCCCTTACCAATATCTTTGTTGTGTTCCTTTCTTTGTACTTGAGACTACTATCTACAGTTCATTGTTCCATCAAAATGTCACAGAATGAAATGTAACATGATAAAAATTCTGTTCATCTCTCTTTTTCCATGTTAGTATAAACTACTTTCTTAAGGTGCCTTTTTATGTCTTAAAACCCAAGGAAATAGGAGAGTTTAGAACAATAGTTGCTTCTGAGAAATGTGTATGCCAGATAAATACAATTCTTTTTAATTTCTTTCCAAAATGTATTTTTGACTGCTAATGAGAAAATAGTGAAAATGCATTCTTATTATCTAGATGTCAAAACAGTGAATATTTTGACCATTCTGAGTAACTGCGTTTAGCACACACATGCCCACACATAAAAGTGTATTTCTGGATAGATGATGCTGTACATCATTCCCAACCATGCATTCAATAGAACCCAAGCAGCTCAGGCATAATCGGAAACTTTGCATAATTTTACGACAACATGCTCTGTTGCTTACATTTTCCCTTTTTTTAACTGGGTTCCAGCCTCCTGGGGTGAACTTTGAATTAAGTTACATTTTGTAACATTATACACTGCATCACAAAAGATTTATCTGTTTAAAAGCTATATCGGTTATCTTTTTCTCACTTCCATGTGTGTTGTGTATCCAAGTTTACAGGTTTCCAATTCTCCAGTTATGTTTAGAAGTAAATTGAGAAACAGGAAGTAGAATAACAGCTTCACCACTCAGTCATTGTGATCAGTCCCTGGTAGTACTACATTTCAAGGCACCAACCGTTCTGGCTGAGGCCAAAAACTCTCTGATGCTGGCTAACAAGTGCCAGCAGTGGCCTGGTGAAGCAATAGCTTTGTCCCACACGAAAGATTTTTGACGTCAAATATTCAAGGACTCTTCTGAGTTGATTAGATTAGATTAGATTAGATTACAGTGTGGAAACAGGCCCTTCGGCCCAACAAGTCCACACCGACCCGCCGAAGCGAAACCCACCCATACCCCTACATTTACCCCTTACCTAACGCTACGGGCAATTTAGCATGGCCAATTCACCTGACCTGCACATCTTTGGATTGTGGGAGGAAACCGGAGCACCCGGAGGAAACCCACGCAGACACGGGGAGAATGTGCAAACTCCACACAGTCAGTCGCCTGAGGCGGGAATTGAACCCGGGTCTCCGGCGCTGTGAGGCAGCAGTGCTAACCACTGTGCCACCGTGCCACCCAAAAAAGTGTTCACTATTGTAAGCCAGTACTCAGGCCATCTCAGGACAGAGCAACTATAAATTCTAAATTAGACAAAGGCCAAATTTTCCCGATTACTGTAAGGAGAAGGTTAAGAGTATTGCATGTTTGCAGAAAAAACAGCTGACAGTTTGTGTATGGGATAGCCTGCTGCCACAAACCCTCCATGTTTGGTTAACAGTTGAGAATAAATTGCTTGTGGATCTTAACAAGAAGTGACACTTGATTTGACAACAATATGTTGTTTATTACCTGACTGCAGTAGGTATAAACTACATGGGCTAGTTAGACAGAAACGATTAAGATTATCAAGATCCAGGGAGGGCACAGACACTAAATTAAGATCTCAAAATGGATTCCTCAACTCTCCATCCAGAACTGTAAGTTATGAGATTGGATGGAACCTAACACAGACTTCACTAATGTTGGGCCGGAGGGCCTATTTCCATATTGTAGGGAATCTAATCTAATCATAGAAAGATGTAGGAGCTACAGGGTGGTGGTGGTAGAAGATTTTTTTTAAAAAGGGGCAGCACGATGGCTCAATATTTAGCACTACTGCCTCACAGCGCCAGACACCCAGGTTCGATTCCCGCCTCTGGTGACTGTGTGGAGTTTGCACATTCTCCCTGTGTCTGTGTGGGTTTCCTCCGGGTGCTCGAGTTTCCTCCCACAATCCAAAGATGTGCAGGTTGGGTGGATTGGCCATGCTAAATTGTCTGTAGTGATAGGTGCAATAGTCAGGGTAAATATAGGGGAGGGGAATACGTCTGGGTGGATTACTCTTCGGAGAGTTGGTGTGGACTTGTTGGGCCAAAGGGCCTGTTTCCATACTGTAGGGAATCTAATCTAGTCTAATCATTAACTATTTCAGAACCATTACCATACAGCATGAGGAATATTTAGCTTTCTTTATGCTCAAATTCCATTCAAAGAAAGAAGACACTTCCAATATTAGCATCAGACATATTTAGGGCAGCAACTAACAATGACATTCAAATCCTGTGCATAGTCTTCAACAGAGGAACTGAGAGACCTACCAAGATAATTGAGGAGGTAATTTGCAAATGAGGCTCAGCAACAACAGACCTCAATGGTGGACTTGAACTACCCAAAGCAAATTGTATAGGAGCACTTTATTTGATGCAAGTTACAGTTTGTCTCACCTTATTAGAAGACAATTTTTAGGTAGCCTGCTGAAGTAGCATCATTTGCATGATGATGTGCAGTTGGTCACCATAACCTTGCCTTCGCCACATTCTGTACAGTTGCTGAACAAATCCCGGGACAAGGAGCATCTGCTGTGTAAGTGTCTGATGTAAACTCTGGAAGTATGACAAAGTATGTTGCATGAAAAGCTCAGCAACGTTACCACATTTATTCATACTGTGGCCAAATCGATTAGAACAGAGAAATGCAATACAACTCCCCAACCAACAAATCCATAGAGTTTCAATTGGAAATGTCCCCATCAGCATGCAACTATTTGGGAACAGGAATCACCAATAAGAGAGGAGGAGGAAGGGAAAGAAAGCAAAAGAATTGTATTTGTTTTAAAAAGAAGTTTTTGAGAAATGTTAATGAGTTAAGGTAAAGTATCTTGGCCAAAATAGAGAATTAACTTTCAATCATATTCAGAAAGCACCAGAAAATCTTTAATATGTGCCTGAACTACTAAACAGCTCCAGGATCCCATCGAAAGGGCAGTGTCTCTGGTATTTCAGTACTTACTTAAATATGGCACTGTATGTTGAATGATATTCTCACATGTTCTGACGTGAGGTTGTTCCCCTAATCTTGTAGTGTGGAGATATATTTTCATTTAACATGCAAACCAGTTTATTCACTTCAGTGATCTTGCGGCCCCAGAATAAAATCTTTGTTTTAGATTGTGTTCATTTCATGAGCTATTTAGTTGCATGCATTTGCAATTTGGACCAGCATTTAAAGAATAGAATCATACAGTACAGAAAAGGCACTTGCGGCTATCATATCTGCATTGCCAAAACTATGCCAAGTCTGTAGTAGTCTCATTTTCCTGCACTAAACCCAGAGCTTTGAATGTTATGCTGCCTGGGGAGGCAAGGTGGTTCAGTGGTTAGCACTGCTGCCTCACAGCACCAGGGACCCAAGTTCGATTCCTGCCTTGGGGTGACTGTCTGTGTGGAGTTTGCATATTCTCCCACTGTCTACGTGGGTTTCCTTCCACAGTCCAAAGATGTGCAGGTCAGGTGAATTGGCCATGCTTATTTGCCTATAGTGCATTAGTCAGGGGTAAATATAGGATAGGGGAATGGGGCTGGGTGGATTTCTCTTCGGAGGGTCGGTGTGGACTTGTTAGGCCAAACGGCCTGTTTCCTCTCTGTAGGTAATCTAAACTGTGCATCCAAGTACTTCTTAAAGGCTTTGAGGTTACCTATCTCTACTATCTTCCCAGTTAGTACCTTCGAGACCCCCATCATCCTTTGGATGAAAAGCTTTTCCTCAGCTCAGCTCAGCTCCAAAACTTCTGCCTTTAACCGTAAGAGTGTGCCACCTTGCTATTGACCCTTCAACAAGATTAGACTTGATTCCCTACAGTGTGGGAACAGACCCTTCGGCCCAACCAGTCCACACCGACCCTCCGAAGAGTAACCCACCCAGACCCATTTCCCTCTGACTAATGCACCTAACACTGTGGGCAATTTAGCACAGCCAATTCATCTGACCTGCACATCTTTGGACTGTGGGAGCACACAGAGGAAACCCACACAGACACGGGGCGAACCTGCAAACTCCACATGCAACAAGGTGAATAGCTGTTATCTATCCACCTTGTCCATGCTCCTCATTATCTTATACACCTCAATTAGATCCCTCCTCAACCTTCTCAACTGCAATGGAAACAACCTGAGCTTACCCAGTTTCTCTTCATAGCTAAAGCGTCCCATCCCGGGCAACATCTAAGTGAATCCCCTGTACACCTCCTCCAGTTTAATTGCATCTTTCCTATAGTGCAGTGACCAGAACTACACCTTATTCCAGCTGTGGCCTCATCAAATTTCTGTTTGGCTCCAACATAACCTGATTCCTATTATAATCTTTCCCTCAACTGATAAAGACATATAGATTGAACATATTGGATGCATTAAAAATTAATGCTTTCTTTAAGCAAAACACTGAATTGAATTGAATTGATTTGAATTTATTGTTACGTGTACCGAAGTACAGTGAAAAGCTTTGTCTTGTGAGCAATACAGGCAGATCACACTGTTAAATAGCAAAGATAAGTAAATAATAGGTAAACAGCAGCAAAAACAAAAACCCAGGTACAGGCAAATGTTAAGATTGTGAAAGTCCATTCAGTATGCTAACAATAGTAGGGTAGAAATTGTTTTGAAAGCAGCTAGTCCGTGTGTTCAGGCTTCTGTACCTTCTTCCCAATGGTAGAGGTTGTAGAAAAGCATTGCCAGGGTGGGATGGATCTTTGAGAATGCTGGCGGCCTTTCTTTGACAGCCGGCCTGGTAGATGGAATCTATAGATGGGAGGTTGGCCTTTGTGGTTGTCCGGGCCGAGTTCACCACTCTCTGTAACCGTCTCCGATCTTGAACGGTACTGTTGCCGTACCAGGCAGTGATACATCCAGACAGATTGCTCTTGATGGCACGCCTATAAAAGTTGGCAAGGGTATTCACCGTCATGCCAGATTTTCTCAGCTGCCTGAGGAAGAAGAGACGTTGTTGGGCCTTTGTAACCAGTGCATCCACATGAAGAGTCCAAGGAAGCTTGTTGTGGATGACCACTCCCAGCAGCTTGACACTCTCCAACTTGTTCCACCTCTGTGCTGTTAACGCATGGGGGGGCATGAGTAACATCCCACTGAAAGTCAATAATGAGTTCCTTGGTTTTGCTGGCATTGAGAGCTAGGTTGTTCTCAGTGCACCATTTTTCCAGGTCTTCCACCGCAAGTCTGTAGTCTGTTTCGTTGCCATCTGAGATTCAACCGGCTATGGTGATGTGATCAGCGGACTTGTAAATGGCATTAGTCTGGTATTTGGCGACACAGTCATGGGTGTATAGTGAGTACAGTAGGGGGCTGGGTTTGCAGAGTGAGTGTTAGTGAGGATGAAATATTGTCCCCAATCTTAACTGATTGTGGCCTGTGGGTTAGGAAACTAAGGATCCAGTTGCAGAGAGTGGGGCTTAGTCTGAAATCACTAAGTTTAATAATCAGTCTCAAGGGGATAATAGCATTGAAGGCTGAACTGTAGTCAATGAGTAGGATTCTTACGTAGCTGTTCTTGGTGTCAAGATGTTCTGGGGAGGAATGAAGAGCAAGTGATATGGCACCTGACGTGGATCTGTTGGTCCGATAAGCAAAGTGGAGTGGGTCAAGAGTAATGGGGAGGCTGGAGTTGATTAATGCCATGACCACCCTTTCAAAGCACTTCATGACCACTGAAATTAGGGCCACTGGGCAGTAGTCATTGAGACATGCTGCTTGGGCCTTCTTAAGCACAGAGCTGATGTTGGCCCTCTTGAAACAGGCAGGGACAGTGGCCTGCTGCAGGGGGAGGTGGAAGATGTCCGAGAAGACCTCTGCCAGTTGATCTGCACATGCTCTGAGTGTACGGCCTGGTACTCCGTGTGGTCCCATCACTTTCCTTGGATTCACAAGAAGGAAAACTGATTTGACCTCTGATGCAGTGACTGTTGGTATAGGTTCATCAGGATTTGTCAG
Source organism: Chiloscyllium plagiosum (assembly GCF_037043375.1). Classification (NCBI taxonomy): domain Eukaryota; kingdom Metazoa; phylum Chordata; class Chondrichthyes; order Orectolobiformes; family Hemiscylliidae; genus Chiloscyllium; species Chiloscyllium plagiosum. The sequence goes on from NW_028270160.1 coordinate 37,667,966, forward strand.
AATAGGTGCTACCTCTCTGCCGAAATTCTGCTCAAAGTGAGCATAGAAGGCGTTGAGACAATCTGGGAGGGATAGGTCATTGTCTGCTATCTTGCACGGTCTCTTTTTATAACCTCTGATGACATTCAGACCTTGCCATTGTGGGTGGGTGTCTGTCTGGGTCTCAGGTTTGGATCAGTATTGGTCCTTGGCTGCCTTAATAGCTCTGCCAAGGTCATATTTGGATTCCTTATATTTGAGTGTGTTTCCTCGTCTGAAGGCCTCACACTTGGCTTTTAGTATGTCCTGATTCATCCAGGGATTCCTGTTGGGGAACAGCTGGATTGACTTCCTCAGTATGCAGTCCTCCACACGCTTACTGATAAAGTTTGTGACCGTGGTGGCGTAGTCGTCCAAGTACCTGTGGACTGTTTGAACATGGTCCAATCAGCTGATTCCAGACAGCACCGGAGTTGATCCTCTGCCTCCTCCGACCAGCACTGGACCTGTATCCGTGAAGGGGTCTCCTGCTTGAGCTTTTGCCTGGAAGCCAGGAGAAGAAACACGGCATTGGGGCCAGAGTTCCCGAAATGAGGGCAGGGGATGGAGTGGTAGGCATCCTTCACAGTGGTGTAGCAGTGGTCTAAAATGTTCGGGACCCTGCTGGGGCAGGTAATGTTCTGGTGGTATTTTCGAAACACCTTCCTTGGATTGGCTTGATTGAAGTTGACAGTTACAATAAACAGGGCCTTGGGCTGTTCCGTCTCCAGGGTGTTAGCGGTGGAGTACAGCACATCCAGAGCTACGTCAACCTTTGCTTGGTGCAGTATGTACACAGCAGTACAGCAGCGGTAAATTCCCGTGATAGATAGAAGGGGCGGCATTTGATACTGAGGAATTCACAAAGGGTGGAGGGGTTTGCTTTTTAATCAACAACATTTCAATCACAAGTTGTTGATTAAAAAGCAAACCGTCCACCCTTTGTCTTAGACAAGGACGCTGGACGGTCCATACGATAGATAGAAAAACCATCAGCCTGAAGTGTGCAGTCGGGAATGGATGGGTTGAGCCAAATTTCTGTGAAGCAGAATGTACAATCTCTGGAGAGTAAGATGGACAAACTCAGATCACGGCTCAACGTCCCACAGTTCACGCTGGACGTTGAGCTGTGATCTGAGTTTGTCCATCTTACTCTCCAGAGATTGTACATTTGCTAGGAGTAAGCTAGGAAGGGGAGTCTTGAAATCACATAGTCTCAGTCTTGCCAGCAAGCCGGCAGGCTTACCCCGCTTCCTTGCAGGTTTCTTACATTTGAGTGGTCCAGTGGTCTGGTGGAGTGGATTGTGACTGCTTCCAGTTAAGTGATCCTTCCTGGGACCTTATGGAGTGGGTAGGTTGGGGTTTAATGTATTTTTGCAGAGGGTCTACATGGGTCCCAGTATGGCAGTTAATTTACATTTTGGTTTCACTGAGTTTCATTTCTAGAGAAATAGATTTCAAAAACAACAAAGAAATGTTAAAATTATATAGAATCTTGTTAGACCTCACTTAATCTATCATATCCAATTCTGGTCACCATATTACAGGCAACTTTCAAGAGGCTCAGGAGTAGGTACAGAAGAGATCGGCAAAGATAATATTAGAACTGAACATTTGTAACTATAAAGAGAGTTTTTAACATACTGAGGATTTTCTCTCAGGAATTTAAGGCTGAGCGGAGCCCTGATAACAAGCTTTAAAGTTATGAAGGCATTTAGTTAGTTAAATTTAGAGAGCATTTCCAGATTGGAGAGGTCTAAGTGTATAACAGCCACTGTTAAATAAGGAATCAGAAGGAGTTTCTTTACTCATGGGGTGCTTAGAATATATAACCAACTGCAACACAATGATTGAGGCACATTGCATTGATGGATTTAAGTATTTGAGAAAGAAGGATGACAAGAATATTTTAAAATAATGAGCTAATGTGAAATGGGTGGAGGCGAGTGTGGGTTAGGAAGGCTAGTGTGAAGGAAAAACACTGCTATACACTTATTTGGTTTGTTTCTGTATTGTAAAAAATGTTGATGTAACTCTTGTTAAACATTGTCATTTACTTTCGCTTCTTCCAGATTTCCAGTCAGGGAATCCAACCATGTGGAGATGAATGCTTTACTGAGAGATGAAAATAAATTCTAGACATATCACTTCATTAAATTGCACCAGAGATCTGAGAGTTCTTACAGACAAATGAATTAGACCATTTGAGGTATTGCCTAACTCTAACTCCACAATATCATTTTAATCCATGTACTAAGCATGTCATTTCTCCTCAAATAATCGATTCAACATAATTTGGAAGTTGTATATTATTCAAATATTGAATGTTAAATGATACAGGCAAACTGTCTCCAACTCAAATTTTCCCACAACAGTGAGATTGATGGCATTTAGCATAAATCACGTCGGCCAGAACAACATTTTGCCCTTTGGATTTATTGCAAGTTTTGTTGTTTTCTAAGTAGAAGAGAGTCATGCAAGTATAACAGCAAAGCAGGCAGTTGGGACTCTTTGAGATATGATGTGATGATATCATTTCAATTCAGAGATGTGGAAGGGTTTCATTAAGTGCAAGTATCACTTCTTAAATCAACTTAAATCTCCAATTATAAGAAGCTGTCATGGCTCTTTCAAAATTTTTGTCACTTTGAATGCAGCACATGATCCACCAATTTTGCCCATCCCAAGTCATGCACGGCAAGTTATTAATATTTAGGAATAAAAAAGGCCTTTCTTTTCACGAGTTACAAAATCAGATATTGAGCTAAGCAAACCAGTCATTAAATTTTAACTTCTTATAAAGTTCTAGGGTTTGAATGAAACTGAAGAGAGCATGTCTTTGTGGAAATCAAAATATTGACATAATAGCATGGTGACTTTCTGGTGAATGGATGTTTTGAAATCAATTTTTTCCTACCTAATTGAAATGACAGAGACTAATAAAAAAGTTTATTAGAAAATATATGTGACTTTTGTTAGTGGCTTTAGTGATGTTGAGCACTGTGGAAAAGCATTGTCAATTAGGTTTTTAAAAAAACAACTTTATAAATTGAATGGGCTCCGGATATGTGGGCAGGTAGTATTTAAATTGGAAGTCCCAAGTGCAGGAAGTGGATACTCAAAGATTTCTAGTTGTTTAATCGTTGCTACAGTCATATATTTTTAACAACTGGGAGTTTTAACCTGATCATAAAGTAATAAATCACTCCACTACCAGGCCATTTGGATCATTATTTTTAAGTCTTAGTGGCAGTGACCTGAAAACTGGCCTACCTGTAACAAAATTGTGACCGCCATTTACTTAATTGGGGGTGGAGCAATGATAATTACTTTCTAACTTGCTTTGATGAGGGTAATGATGGAGCTGCACTAAAGTCAAAAGAAATAAAATAAGCACCATCTCACTCACTTCATAATTTCCTCTCTGCAAAGATTTCTAAAATAGACAAAATCTGACCATGCCTGTTTTAAAAAAAAATCGCAAATATATATTTGTTCAGTAAAAGCTGTCTCCTTTGGACTATTGAAATTCGACCTTCATATTTAAAGATTGTTCCAGATTGAAAAATGGAGAGTGTCCACACAATGTAATTCTGGTCGAAGTTAAATATATCATACTTTGCAGTTACATTATTGACCAGTCCTGCCAACATTCTTGTGATAATATCATTTTGTAAAAGTGTTCACTAGTGAATCTAATTCTTAGATTGTTGGTGGAACATCTTTGTGATCAGTTCATATTTATCAGGTTAAAATGTTGATCTTAGTATAATTTTAAATGTAACCAATTACTATGAGCCTTCCTTCATTTAATTAAATTAATTCACATATAAGTTATTTTCTAAAAGCACTGGCTTTAACTTCTCTAGAAAATTCTAAAGCCTGCTAATTTAACTGGAACATTAACCCACTAATGAAATCCCGGTCCACTATTTCAGAAAGGAGTCAACAACATTACTTCAGTTATCTCATGAATTTTATGTTAGAAAATTTGCAACAAAGCAAGAAGACTTAAGCTTATGATTGCTATTTGCGCTGCTATATCCATTAGGTATTTACCTGACTGATGCGCTGTCTTACCTAGTGACAAAAAAAACCAGATGTTTGGTGTGGATTATGTAGGCTATTTTCAATATTGAAAGAAATGGACCGCTTTAGTGTAGGAAGCTTTGTTGTCAACAGAAAACGAAATCTGGTGTGTGTATGCCAAACAACCAATCCAAACATACCTGTTACTCAGTCAATGGATTATATTAAAATTATTCCATCAGGCATTAATAAGAATAAGCATCTATATCTAAGGCCAGGACTGCATGGAAAGATAGGGAACTTAGATAAAATATTAAGTAAAAATAAGCATTCAATGCTTACACTGCAGACAGTAAAGGAGGATAGGAAAGCTATAAAAATGTGATAAAAACATTAAGAGTTTGAAAGAATAATGACACAAATATATTGGCAGCAAAGTCTGGTAATGTTCCATATTTTCAATGCAATGGGTGTTGTTTCATACACAGTGGTATCTGTATTATATACAAACAATCCTGTGCAGCACATCCCAGTATTGTTGTGGTGAGGATGTTAGCAACATGTGCTAGATGTATGTGGAGTGGGTAGATTGTGATGCCAGCCTATGTGTAATACTGACTTCACCTGGTGGTGCCATTTTACACCTCAGCTCTGCAACAAATTCTGTGTCTTAACCGAACACAGTCAAACATGAATTCATCACCTTAAAGAAATATTTAAAGGATTGTCAATTGCATTCAAGTTGTTGAATTTTGTAGAAATCCTTGGCGTTTTTTTTAAATTGCTATTCAGAGTTTGTTAAGTCAACTGTAGCACATGTAGCTCATTTCTTCTAACTTCAAGGCTTAGACCACATGTTCCCAGTCATGGATGTTGTAATTTTCATTCACTTTGGCTTGACAGATTGACAGAGATAACTCAAAGCAAGAAAAGCTGTTTGAAAATGGAGGGACAGGAAAAGAAATACTCTCAATAGGAGGCCATAACTGTCCTGATATCTACAATTTACGGGGAGGAATTTTCCTTCTTCAAGTTATGATAGGTTAAGTGTGTGATAGGTCACCATTTTCATGAAGGAGATGCTGACTGAACTTTGCCATCTGTCACAGTTAAACCAACAGCCTTACAGTAGGGTGAACACAGTACTGCCGCCTGGCTGTGAATGTCAGGAACTTTCTCATTTTGGGATCCTTCCAAGTTGGAGTAGGTGCCATTTGTAACATTACCCAGTTTTGCCATCCACTGATGTTTAAGGGAGATGGCTGATACTATTTATATCAGGACAGAGGAGTGCACTCCATTCTCCCTACCTGAATGAAAGCACGTGAAGTGAGCATGTAGCTTTACCTAGATATCAAACTGCACTGTTGTGCCATTTATGCCAATTCCTAAATGAATAGTAGGTGCATAAGCATGCTCAATGCATGAAGCAGTTGAATGCCCAGTATTCTGACAGTAGCCATGACCCTTATTCAGTGACAGTTCACCATAGCATCAGTGTCAGGGTTGATCACTGAAATACATCATTCAGACTAGTTAATTTATAGCAGGGCTTGGGCTCCACATGAGTCCATTCCCATCCTATTTCCTCTAACCAACAGTGTTCTATTGTTATCCAACTCGTGATCAATTAATTTCCCTTGAAACGCATCCATTCTATTTACTCCTTGTGACATTATAGTCATTCTCTGTCTAAAGAAGTTTCTCCCTAAATTCATAATTGATACCTTCATCATTATTGCATATTTATAGCTCTGTCTCTTCCCCCCATGCCTCACCCACAAATATCTCATCAACGATTATCCCATCAAATCTGTCATAATGTTGAAACTCTCTATCCAGCCCATGCTTTCCTTTCCTTTTATGTTGATAGTGTGTCTATTGGTAGTACTTTTAACTGAGTCAGAAGCTCCCAAGTTCAAGGTCTACTCGAAGGCTTAAGCACAAAATACAATCCAGGTTGATAATCCAGTGAATTACTGAGGATATACTGTGTTGTCAGATGTTTAGCTTCTCAATGATTGTTAAACTGAGAGCCCAGCTGCCTATTTGTGTGGACATAAAAGCTCCCATGACCGTACTTCAATGAAGAGCAATGGAGTTCTTCCTGATGTGTTGACCAGTGTTTATCCACAGTGCCTTGGCCAATTATACCCCTAAACAACACCACGATAAATAGATTATCTAGTCATTATCACTTAGGAGTTTGCTGTGTACACATGGGCTGATAACTTTCCAATATTATGTAATTGTACTTCAGTTGTATCCCATTGATTTTAAAGTGCTTTGAGATGTCCAGTGGTCATAAAAAGTGCTAAATAAGTGCAGGTCCTTCTTCAGTTTTAGAGAAAAGAGCTCTAGCCTGTTCAATCATTGATATGTCCTCTCAGTTCTAGTGTCATTATCTGGTTTTGTTACACTTTCTCTGTGCTTTTGTTCTTGCTAAGTTTTCCTCCCTTGACATAATGGTTTGCACGTTGATGGTCTACTCTTTCTTAAACGTTACCTTTTTGTGACTTAGGAGCCCTACTCTAGCATAGGGCAAAAATTGCCACATTTATTGCAGATGAAGACAATGGCTTCATTGAGAAGTGCCACTATACTCTTTCAATCATATGAAGACCAGAACTACAAAGTATATTCTAAAAGTAGTTTATTCAAAGTTCTATGCTGAAAATGTGTTGCTGGAAAAGCGCAGCAGGTCAGGTAGCATCCAAGGAACAGGAGAATCGATGTTTCGGGCATAAGCCCTTCTTCAGGAATTCCTGAAGAAGGGCTTATGCCCGAAACATCGCTTCTCCTGTTCCTTGGATGCTGCCTGACCTGCTGCGCTTTTCCAGCAACACATTTTCAGCTCTGATCTCCAGCATCTGCAGTCCTCACTTTCTGCTATTCAAAGTTCTATGGCAGTTTTACGTAACAATTGGAGAGAATTACACTGATACAAAATGTGGACTTTGTTTCAGATTTCATGAAGAAAGTGAACAGCAAGATTGTGGTATCTTGAGAAGGATGCAGGACAATGAAAGAAGGTTATTCAAGGAAAGTTGATATGAAGGAGAGCACTCATACACTTTCAGATGTAAAACATCTGCATTCATGAGTCCTGGGAAATGCTGGGAAAGAAGTAGCAAAAGTGTTAACTATAATTTCAAACAATGGTGTGAATGAGAAAATTGTGATATTTGTGATTAATATTGCCATGGAGAGCCAGTAATTCAACTAAGAATCCAGAAGCCAGAGAGTCTTTCTTATGGATTTATAACTATTAATTGCCTGTAACTAAAAGACAAGTCAAGATCTTGTATTTATAAAGTGCCTTCCATGACTTCAGGCTGGCCAAAAGTGCTTTACAACCAAGTATTAGACCACCGAAATGTAATCATAGTTGATAATGTAGAAATGTAGCTGGTAATTGAAGGAACAATGTGGAACTTTGCTAATAATATTTAATTTGCTAAATAGTTGTAACAAGCTGCAGTAGGACATAGGCTAGCGAAATGGACAAGTAAGTGACAGATGCCATTGAATGTAGGAAATATCATAAATTACAATTTAAATGAAGTCAAGTCACGAGTGTGGAGTGTTGGGAGATTAACAGTTTTTGAAATGTGAGTTTGGCAGAGGATGCTCAGAATTAACTGTATGGACAGAAGGATAAATGTGTGGGTCAGGTCAAAACTAAAAGTTCAGGACTCAAAAGGGCTGCTGGATACATTGAGAAAAATGTAGCAAAATACTTCAGAAAGAAAGACCTGACAGCCTTGTTCCCTTAACTACTGAAAGAAAACTTGAGGGGAAAACAGAAATGAAGAAGAAAAATCAGATGAGTGGCTAACATTGAGAAATAGACAGAGGAAGGCTTGAAGAAAGCGAAGAAGAAGCAAGGTTATGTCAATGGTCCCACTAAGGCTAGAGGAGAAATGAACAAGAGGATCATTGCATTTGCTAATGCAAATGTCATTAGGAATGGCGGCAAAACAGGTAAGAAACTTGAAGAAGGCAACAGAATCCTTGATTTTATAGCTTAAGGGTCAAACAAAAAAGACAAAGCGTTAATTCTGTATAACATCTCCAGCTGCAGTTCGAATCTTGTGTACAGTTTCTGGAGCCCTATTATTGAAAGATTTTAAGGATAGAGAAAAGCTATAGGTTCAAGTTCTGAAGGGAACCATTAGAAGTCGAAGCTTTTCTTGCTTGAATTGTGATGTTAAGAAGTGACCTGTTATTGATCTTCAAGATCATAAAGCTTTATGATAGGATAAATATTGACAGAATATATCCACTGGAAGTAAGATTGTAGCAAGACACACACATTTAAGAGAATTAGAGCCAAATGGGAGGTTAGAACACCATCATTGTACAGACGATGATATGTGGAATTCTCAGCTGTAAATCCTATGAAAAGATTTTGAAAAATCAATAAATACTTTTTCAACCAATTAACCAATAACCTTCAAAAAGTGAAAAATTAAGGTCTTTGGAATGCAAGGAAGAGGGATAAGTAGATGCCTCATGAAAAGCTCTGGTGCAGATTTCATGGATAAAGTAACCTAATTCTGAGCTGTCAATCTAAGATAGCTGGAAGAACGTTTTAAAAATTTGTTCTTGGATGTGAGCATGGCTGGCAAGACCCTAACTGCCCTTGAGAAGCTGATAGAGAGCATTAAGTTATTGCATTCCATGGAAGGTTGATGCTTCAACCTTGCTGTTGCAGAAGATTGTGCTCCAACAGTTGTGAATGAAAGGTAACATAGTTCCAAGTCCAGGGTGTGATTTGGAGAGGGTAAGGTAACATTCAAACATCTCATTATATGCTTGTATTAGTAGGTCGTGAAGGTCATGAGTTTAGAAGGTGCTGTTCAGGAAGTTTGATGAATTTCTGCAGTACATTTTATGAATCGGTGTTCATTGCTTTTACTGTGTCCCACAGTCTTGGATTTGGTCATGATCAAGTGGCTGCTTTATCTCAGATGGTGTTGGCATGAATGTGGAAGTGGTTGAAGTCAGGCGGTCAGAATCATTGAGAAGAACAAGAGTGGTGAGACAGATCCAGCTGGACTGCTGATGGACCAGCAGGCTATTATGGCTAGATTTCTATACCCTATAAATGACAAGACCTGGAGGGTACTGAGGATCAGAGGGACCTTGGTGCGCATATTGGCATGCAATAGAAGACAAGGAGGATTATGCGGGAACTGTAGAAAATGCTGTTTAGGCCACAATTGGAGTATTGTGTATTGTTCTGGCTACACGTTATAGGAACGATATAATTGCACCAGAGAGGGTACAGTGGAGACTTAGCAGAATGCAGCCTGAGCCAGAGAGTCTGAGCTATAAAGAAGGACTGGATAGACTGGGTTGGTTCCTTTGGAGTAGCAAACATTAAGAGAGGACTTGATAATTATGTGTTAGATTATGGGGGGCATAGATAGGGTTGATGGGAGTGCACTTTTTCCATTAGTAGATGTTATGGTCCAGATGAAAACTGCTTTTAAGTAGAATTTGAGTGCACACTTTTTTGTGAGAACTTTAGCCACACTCCATAAAACTCACTTCCATTGATAACTAGTATGCCATGTTTATATAACCAATTCAAATATAATTAACTCTCAATTACATATCCATCACTTGTGCACTTATTCCATTAGGTTTCAGGCATTCCTTTAGAGCATATTAGATAATAACAGTAAAGGGGTCAATAACTATCGCACATAGATTTAAAGGAAGAGATAGAAAGCTAAGAGGAGAGGTGAGGAGAGGTTTTTTTCACCCAGAGGATGGTTGAAGTCTTGCACTCAATGCCTGAAAGGATGATTGAGTCAGAAACTCTTGAAACGTTTAAACAGTATTTCAGATATTCATTTGCATTGCCATGATCGCAAGGGTTATGGGCCAAGTACGGGCAAATGGGATTAGTGTAATCAGATCCTTGTTGACTGGCATGGGCATGATGGAATGACTGGCCTCTTCTTGGGCTATAAATATTTCTGAGTCTATGAGACAATTTTGGGTATTGCTGGAACTGCATATTCCATCATACTTCTGACTTGTACCTTTGAATAATGGAAAGGCTTTGGAGAGTTAGGATTTGTGTTACACCGCAGACTTCTCAATCTCTGACTTGTTCTTGTATTCGCAGTGTTTACATGACTGGTCCCATTAAATTTCTAATCATTGGTAAGCCCCAGAATGTTGATGATTGGAGATTCAGCAATAGAAATGCCATTAGGTGTCAAGCAGAGATGGCTGGATTCTCTATTGAAATTATCTTTGTCTGGCACTTTTGTGGCAAGAGTGTAACTTGTCAGTTATCAGCTCAAGAATGAATGATGTCCAGATATTGGAGCATGGGGTTCTTCAGCGTTTAATGCCATTTAATATTATGCAATCTTTGGTGAACTTCCCCACTTTTGACTATACTTTGGAAGTAAAGTTATTGGTGAAGCAGCTAAAGATGATTGGGTTGAGATCTCATCCTGAAGAAATTCTGGAACCATTTCCTGGGATTCAGGTGGTTGGATTTAAACAATCTCAATCATTTTCTTTTATGCCATCCTGATTCTAATAATTAGAAAGATTTCCACCTGGTTCTCATTGACTTCAGTTCTACTGGAATTCCTTGATGCACACTTGGCCAAATGATGCCTTGATCTTACCTCTCCTGTGGAATTTAGTTCATTTGTCTATGTTTGGACAAGTGTTGGAATGAGTTCTGTAGCTAAGTTACCCTAGCCAAATTCAAACTGAGCATTGGTGTCTCATTTATCAGCGGGAAGTTCCTTTGCTTATGTTTTACTGATATCATTAGAATTTAAGGGAATCAAAGTCAGTACTGAGACTTCTTAGGGCCTCTTCCTTCCAACTGTATACCACTGTGCTGGGGCTCCTCAAATTGGTCAGTCCTACCAGGGATAGGACATGCCCAGACATTGTGTTGAAGGAGCCTGGGACAATGGCTGCTAGGTGTGATTCCATGATTGTGACTATTATTTGACTCATTTGTGGAACAGGTCTCCCAGTTTTTACACAATTGCTCAGATATTGGTGAGCTTTGCAATGTTAGCTGAGCAGAATGCATCTTTGTTATCTTTGGTACCTAGCCCTGTCTAGTTTGATGTATATTTGACTTTTCTGTGGTAATATGATACACCTGAGTGGCTGGCTCAGCCAATTTCCAGATTGTTTAAGAGTCTACCACATTGTTGTGGCTATGAAGGCCAGACCTGATAGGGACAGAAGATTTCCTTTCCTGTAATACATGTCAGAATGATCTTCCAACAATCAAGTAGTTGCTTCATCAGTATTAATGAGATCAATATCTTGTTTGAAATTAATTACCTAAACATAAACTTATCCCCCTCAAGAAATAAAAGAGAAAAACTACAGGGTTGAGATTTGATTCTCCAGAACATTCACGAGGCTTCTGTATTGCTCAAACTACTCAAGTCAGCAGTTAATGCCTGCTGACTGATTTTAAGTATTATCATTGTACTACCCATCCTGTTTAAAATTCAGGCTTAAGTAGTTTGCTTACCAAGTTATAGCAGAAAACCTAGGGTCTGAAGATGGGTCATTCAATGATTCCTGCAAGTACACCAGGATTGGATCAATTTGGGAACTCTTCGCAAGCAGCTCCATTGGATTTTCCCACGTTCCCTTCCTAGTCTGCTGATGCAGGAAAGCTGGGATATCTGACCAGAGATTCTGGAATCAATGAGATAGTGGCCAGTGCCCTCCACCAAACTCCTCAAAGCATTAAGATTGTCCATGCTACCCTTGTATAAACCATAAATCTCATTTTTATAGAAAGAAGATAAAGAACTTGCACAGATTTAGCATGATTCAGAAGATCCTGTTGTGCTTTGCAACTAATTAAGTTTCAATGCACTTCTTTTGGCATGGAATTGTTTTAATGTAGGAAACATGGCCAGTTAACACAGACTACTTGTTATATATTTGTATTGTAATAAATAAATAATGTATTATTTACATATTTATTTTATTCTTTTAAAAGGCTGCTCCCAGATCCTCAGAAATTAATTTTGGGATCAGTCAGGTGCTCCCAAAAGAGCGCAAAGACCATTAATGATTGGGCAATTATGCTTGGCCTCACTCGGCAGTAGTTCATGTGACAATTCCTGGCAACACCTGGTAGAGGGAGCCCATGAGCCCATCTCCACTCCCCATTCCAATGGCTGTGAAACTGATGGGCTACATCCTCAACATTTGGGACTCATGCTCTGTTCTGAATAAACTTAGATTTTTTTAAGGTCCTTCTCTATATTGATCACGGGTTAAGATTGTAGCAATTTGTAAGCATGTATAAGGTTTAACCTTTCATGTAATACCTTCTATTGTACTGAGTAAATAGCTATTTCACGCCATCTTTGTGATGTGGCATTAACCAGACTTCCCACCTGTCCTCTCAGGTGAAATCCCATTACACTAGATAAAGAAGAGCAGGGGAGCAGCAGAATCTATGCCCCACTTGAAGAGAAATAGATAGGCTGTTCATTGGCCTGGATTTTGCAATGGATTAAAGTCAACACTATCAATGTTCACTATCATTGCCTCACTGAATCTGACAACAACTTTGGGAACTTAAACATGGACAGAATAATACAGACATCCAGAAGTTACAATTGATGATTCTATTTGTCTTCGGGAAGATGGGCTGATGAGGTCCAACTCCAGAGTTACAATTGAAACAGTCAGTGAAGTGATGAAAACATCTACTTCTACACTGTTAGGCTCACTTTAAAAATATTGTGAAAGTCACACCTTGTTCAATGAGATGCAACTGGGTTTTTAATGGTTTAAGAAGTTTGTAAATACTTCTTAATATCCTCACAAGTCTGCAGCCCAAAAAATGTCAATCATCAAGACCCTTTAAAGATTTAATACCTGAAACTGTCAAACAGTTGAAACCACTTAAACTTGTGAAAATAAGCATTGTGGAATTGACAAATATCAGACAGCCAGAGCTGTCAATCAACCAGGGGCTTCGTGGAAGCAATGGTTTTCTGACTCAAATCCATGAAAATTATAGACAAGTAGGTCAGACCTAATTTTGTAACAGGGTCAGGTAGGTGGGAAGTACTGGGTGTGAGTTTGTAATCCAAAATACTTTGCAGAATTAAAAAACCCTCACAAAATCTGAAAAGCCTTAGAATGGAGTTGAGACCCCTAGAATCAGGCCCGACCGTTGTTTTTGAAGTGAACATGAGTTAATGCAACTCGACAACAATCTGAAGTGAGTTCCAATGAAGGATCCACTGGATTAGAAGTGTTTTCCCTGCTTTCTCTCCACAGATGATGCCAGATCTGCTGAGTTTCTCCATCAATATCTGCTTTTGTTTCAGATTTCCAACATCCACAGTTCTTTGTCATAATTCAACAGAAAATCTAGCCCAGTACTTCAGACTGACTTGATATTGCTCACCAGCTGGAAACCTGATCCCCCTTTACCTCGGACCAGAATTAATCAGCCACTGACATTTTTCAGAGATCACTAGGTCTTTGGCAGCAATATCCTTGAAGGTCAGTGGCAAGCACCCTGCTTCACTGCTGATTGAAAAATGTAGCCCAAGAAAACGTTCCTGTTTGTATGATCTTGCTGTGTGCAAATTGGTTGCTTATTTCCCAGATTAAAATAGTGGCTGTAATTCCAAAATTCTTTGTTAATTGATAATTGTTTGTAAAGTACAGTTGGATGTTCTAAGCCTTGAAAAGATGCTATGAAAATGAAAGTACAGTCTGGTCTTTTCATAAAAATTGATATGAAGCAGGCCACATTATACAAAAAGAAAAGAGACAGCAATTTCCATTTTAACTGAAAGTTACAATGTCTGTCATATTAATATCAGTAAATTACAATTATTTTTCTCATGAGAAAGATCTTCAAAATCATTTTTAAAATAACCTTCTATGATGTAGTTCACTGCAACTGTGTGATATTCTTTATTTCTTTAATAGTCATACAAATCCAGTGTTGGAAGAAATCACTTTATCTTGGATGAAAACTAATTAAGAAGCACTTATTCCAGCAGTGCCTTGTCTAGAGATGTAAATTCTATCAGCGCATAGTTCATAAATAACAAAGTACCGGTACTCATTTGTTTTTTATGGAACCATGCAAAAAATGTAATCTTGTTTTTGCATTGCATAAACAAAAGGCTGTGATCACAGAAAATGAGGCTTATGGCCTGTTTTATGAGGACATGAAATTAATTTGAAATATTTTCTCATTGACAGCAGAAAATGTTTGGTAAAACAAATCTGAAGGGAATATTTTTAAAGTTTTGATGCATATTTGTGATATTTATGCCAATATTATCTATTTCACCAAGTTTAAACCTTTTCATGGCACTTCTTAAAAATATCATGGCTTATATTTGCTGATCAGTTTACTAACTATATTCTTTCCCTGGAAAACTGGAACCATGAGTTCCACGAAAGAACACAGAAGTGTTATTGTGGGTGGACCTGAAGAATGAAATGATGGCTTTGACTGGAGACTTGAGCTCAGTTGCTCCAGTAAAATGAATTAAGGAATGTGCCAACTTAATAAGGCCCTTGATATTTGCATAAATTTGAAATAACTGCTTTATCAATAAACTGTCTAGTTCTTTCTCAATCTCAAAGAAGTATGACATGAACTTTGAAGCTTTTTACTCGAAATCTGATGCTGACTTTGTAGAACCTGTGAATTTTATAAATAAATTTTTAGTTAGAAACAGTGAAATATACTATTGCTATACAGTACCATTTTTCATATGGAAAGCATTTTCCTTTTGAATCACTTCTATCAGATAAATTAAAGTTATGGTTTTCCAAAAGGTCCTGCATGATGGGAGTTTATTGGAATAATCAGTAATACTTGCTTAATAGAGCACGTTTCATTGAGCACTGGACCAGAATCTACACTTTAAGCACCTTAACTATAAACACTTT
Organism: Chiloscyllium plagiosum; assembly: GCF_037043375.1. Taxonomy (NCBI): domain Eukaryota; kingdom Metazoa; phylum Chordata; class Chondrichthyes; order Orectolobiformes; family Hemiscylliidae; genus Chiloscyllium; species Chiloscyllium plagiosum. Next base: position 37,682,969 of record NW_028270160.1, read on the forward strand.
GTGTTGCATTAAAATATAGTGTCTATTCCATAAATTAAGTTGAAATTCTCCACCAAATTGGAATTGCAGTCCTCAGAGTGAAAACACTAGATTCACTAAGGAATCTAATGTGAGGAGCAATTGAGCAGTTAAGGTCTATACTTACTAAAGTTTCGAAGGATGTGAGGAGATGTCATTGAGGTATACAAGATGCAAAATGGGATTGACAAAGTAGATGTAGAGCAGATGTTTCCTATTGTGGGGTAATCTAGAATGACTGGTCTAGATTAGTTTTTGGCTAAGGGGAACCAGATTTAAAACAGATGAGGAAAAATTACTTCTCTCAAAGGATTGTGAATTTGTGGAAGTTACTACCTGAAAGAGTGGTGAATGCCAGGGCACTGAATAAATTTAAGGAGAAAATAGATGTATTTTTAATTAGTAATAAATTGAAGGATTATGGGGAGTGGGCAGGAAAGTGTAATTGAGGCTGAGATGAGATCAGCCATAATGATATTGAATGGCGAAGCAAGCTTGAGGGGCTGTTTTGCATACTTCTATTCCCAAATGTTGTATTTGTACGTAAAGAACACATCCATGTTTTTACAACATTTAAAGCTAAAGTATTCCATCATACTTCTGTATCTTATTTTGTCCACAATAAGGTGAATAGCAAGGTCTTTTCCCCAGGATGGCAGAGTTCAAAAGTCGGGGGCAAATTTTTAATGTGAGAGGAAAACGTTTTAGAAAGGACATGAGGGGCAATGGTTTTACACAGAGAGTGGTTCGTGTGTAGAATGAACTGCCAGAGGAAGTGGTGGATACAGGTACAGTTACAACATTTAAAAGACATGTGGATAAGTACATGGACAGGAAAGGTTTGGAGAGATATGGGCCAAATACAGGCAAGTGAGACTAGTTTAGTTTGGGAATATGGTCAATGTAGACTAGTTGGAGTGAAGGGCCTGTTTCCATGCTGTATAACTCTATAACAGCAAGAGCCATTCATTCAAAATAAATTGATGATGCAAACTATTATGAAAATATTCAAGTTTGTTTAGAGGAGATCAATTTCAAGGATATATAGTTTGTCAGATGGGAACACACTAGTCTGCAGTCTCTGTTTCTGGGTTACCAAAAAATGATGAAGCCAGGTCTCAGGGACAGAAAATAAGTTCAATGACCTGCATGAATTAAACAAAACAAATTCTAAGGCCGAATATGGACATTAATTTTGTGGCACTTCTTACCGTCCTCTCAAAGTTGAACTATAGTCACAAAATAATTGCTAGCACAGTGTAAAATGTTCCTGCTCTTTCCACACTGAAAATAAAATATCTTAAATGTAGCTAAAAGTAGCAAGAAAGTTTGGATTAAAAATTGATAGTACTCAATCACTGAAGCATTACAACTTCAAAGCAAAACAGTCTGATCTGTGTGACTCAAAGTTATCCCAAAATTGATAGAAGATTGTGTTCTATGAGCTTCCAATGAATATATGATACAACAGTTAAGTCTAAGAGCAGACTCTGGTTGTTAATTAAGTTCAACGATCTTCACTATTAACTGTTCCAGAGCTGAATTTTATAGCTTATAATATGTAAATCATTTTTTCAGGTGTGGCATAAAGTTGTAAAAAAGAATTACTTTTCTTAATAAAAAGACAATGTTGCTACTTAGTACAACATAGACTTCAATTTGTCAAACATGAATCTTTGTTTTTGGTCATAAAGCAGTAAAGGTTGCTGCAGTTCTTGAAGAGTTAACGCAGGCACTAATTTATTCAGGCTAATTTGGTAAGAATAAAGTAGAATAAATAAGAATGACTTCTCTTTTTAACATTAGATAAAAGCAGCTATTAATTTTATCTGATGGCTGCTAATGCACCAGTGTGGATCTTATTAATAAGAGCATTGTAATTAGTAGTTCATATAGGACACTTAATCAGATTTGGAAATCGAACTACTTGTATAATCTTGCAAGCTATTTAATGAGTTTTCTCTATTGGTCTAATCAAAGTGGAGGTTGACAAAATTTTCTGTTAACATCTGATGGCAGTGCTTTCACGTTTAGACTAACAGCCAGCATTAACTAACTTTTGCGGTATCTTCATAATTGAACTTTTATATCCAGCAGTCAAAGTGGCAGAATAAACTTTTCTTTCCGTAAAGTTGATGTTTACCGTTCCAGGTGATAGTTCTGGCCATTGATGGATGGTATATTTCAAGGCACGTTGAACATCACATACTCTGAGTCATTTACAAAATCATTCACACAAGTATAACCAGCTATAGGACTATATTCTCTATGTTGTTTATTACATTGATTCTCAAGAACATCTTAAAATGGAGTGTCACCTCTATTGTTTAAAATACATGAGGGAACCTCCCTTATTGGGTAATAAAAGCTGGTGTAAAATAATCATCAGTAAAATTTTGTATTTGTCAGCATTGTGCAGCAAGTCACTAAATGTAAGAATGAAGAAAAATACCAGAAATACGAAAATGTTGTCATTACTAGCAGCAAAGATGTTTTGTGGCAGAAGAAGGAGCTTGCTACCAGTGTTGGATGGCTCGTGCCCTGTTCTCATTAAATACTGAGAAAATTGAAGTCATTTTCTTTGGCCATTGAATTATTCTTGAACATAAAAGAATAAACTGAGAATATTCTGTAGTGTATTGCTCTGATCTAATGGCATGTTTGGTTGTATACACGGTTGTCTGTGAAGTCTTGCAGACACATGTTGCACAGGAAGTGCTAAGTGCAATCTTGAGATGTTTTCTTCAATCACTCTTTCAAAAGAACAAATAGGTTTTACCCTCAACTCAATGAGAGTGATTTATTTGCAGAAAGAAAAAGTGCAGGTGAGCAGCTTGTTCTTGGAATGCTTTCCTCAAACTCTTGCCCTCATTTAACCTTCCGTCCTTCTCATATGTGGCAGAGTTGGAAATAAGGTTTGAATTTGTGGACCAGCTTGTAATTAATCATTAGCTGTTCTTACTAGCTGACTTGCTATGACTACCTTCTGTTTTTCTGTGTCAGTTTTTACTCATGAAGGGAGTGAATTTTTGAATACTTCTGGGCTTACTTCTTAAATGCCTCATACGTAGTCTCTAACTTTAGTGCCTACATTCAAAATTATTTTGCTTTCCATTCTCAAATTTTATAAAATCTGCTCAGAGTACTTACAAATATTTCAAAATTTCTGCCTGTAAGACTCAGGGACCAACTCTTGTGCACCAAGCATAGCTTTTTATTGCTACCTTAATCTGTAAGAGCCTTCTCAGAACATATAAGGCATAAACCTCAGGAGCTCTTCCCATCTGCCTGCTTTGTAAGAGCCAGGTCCAGTTTTCTTTCAGTCACCTCATCTGCTTAGCTATCTTTTCAAGGAAATTAATTATTTCTGAGCATCCCTTTCATGAAAGTTTTGAGGGGCTTGCACAAGTTTAAAAATACCCTATTGTTCTTTTAATCAGAGTCAGATCTTTCTTCATCAAAATGTTACCTTAAATCAGAGGATTTTTATTTAGTTTAAGCTGGTGTTTGCTCTCTCTCTCATTTTCTCTTCGCTGAAATGCTCTTTCCCTTTATTTTTCTTCTCTTTGAAGTGCTCTTTCTCCACCTTCAAGTTTAAGTTTTCAAATTTCCATTTTATTTACAATTGAACACTCCCAACTCAATTGAGTACATGATTTGCATTGCTATTCTTCTAACTTTTAAGACAGTGCAATTACTTCAATTACATTTGATTTTCTATCCCCTATTTAAAGCTTGAACTGAAACTTCTCCCTGACTAACTTCTGTTATCCTTGCAAATTGTTCAGGGTTGAATCTTCCACCTCAGAAAGGACTTCAAAGTTTGTGAAAGGACTTGACAACTGCCAAAGCTATGTTAATTTAATAATGCACAAGAAACCTGGTGTATTTCTTATTATCCTTTTCTAATTATTAGTTCTGCACTTATTGGATATCCTACGTGAGCCCTACTCTTACTTTACCGCAGAGGCTGGAGGTGTGCACTGTCACTCTAGTGCCACTGCTGCATGTGATCACTATATTGTTATCCTTTGTAGAAATTTGATGCAACTGAGTAGCTTATAGGGCCTATTGAGATATCAATTAACAGTCAGCCATATTAGTACAGGGCTGGAGTAACACACCATCAAAGAATACTTACTTTCCTATAAGATATTAGTTTTACACGAATTCAGCAGTAAGCCATATTTGTATTTCGAAAGATACTATCAAGACCTCTGACCTATCAAAGCAATGAAGGTGCCTTTTTTAGGTATCATACTGAGATTAAGTTCCAAATAGGACAGGCAGTGAACATGAGAAACCTTACAGGTAGAGATATAAGTGATCAAGTTGTACAGCATGGAAACAGACACTTTGATTCAACTTGTCTGCACCAACCTGATATCCTTAAACTAATCTAGTCCCATTTGCCAGCATTTCGCCCATATCCCTCTAAACCCTTCCTATTCATTTACGCATCCAGATGCCTTTTAAATGTTGTAATTGTACCAGCCTCCACCACTTCCTCTGACAGCTCGTTCCATACAAATATTACTCTGCGTGGAAAATGTTGCCCCTCAGATCCTTTTTAAAACTTTCTCTCTAACCTTAAACCTATGCCCTCTCATCTGGGACTTCCCCACCCTAGGAAAAAGACCTTGGCTATTCGCCCTATTCGTGCTCCTTATGATTTTATAAACCTCTATAAGGTCACCCCTCAGCCTGTGATGCTGCATGGAAAACAGCCCCAGCCTATTCAGCCTTTCCCTATTGCTCAAACCCTCCAATCCTGGCAAAATCCTTGTAAACCTTTTCTGAACCCTTTAAAGTTTCACAACATCTTTCCTATAGCAGTGTGTTGTGTTGGCAGAGCAATGTCTGAAACAAACTCTGGGCCTTTAATATTGCAATGGGTCCACTGGAGACTGGCAGAATGAAACTGGTTTACTTTGAAGCAGCTAGCTGGGGAGATTAGAGACCAGTGTCAGGGAAGGGAAGCAGCTACCTAGCAGCTACCTATGTTATTAAAACATGTGGTTGCGGGGTGCACACTGACTTCTTCTATGTCAACTTTGTGGTCAATTTATTTCAAAGACATATCTCTTTGGTCACACGTGGTCCTACGGCGATGTTTTACTTTTTCACTGAAATGTGTGAGACTTGGACCAGATAAAGATCCAACCTTAGTAATTTAAGGTATTACAAGAAATTTAACAAATAACTTCAGTTTGTTCAGTAAAATTAAACAATAAATTACAAAATTATTTTCAATTGCATAATGTACAAAAATGTACAACTACCAAAAGCTTCTTTAAAAAGTGGATACTTCATTCTTGCTACACATTTAGATAAGTTGAAGCATAGCCTGTAGTTTCATATGATCCAATTAATATACCTTGCCCTCCCAATCAGCCAGGAGAGACTCCCAAATGAAAGACAAACTCTCAGACAATCTATAAGTCATTAGGAATGTCCAATTAGCTGTTTCAAAAACTGAATTATTGTATGAAACAAGGGTCATTTTGTAACATATTGAAAATATATTTACTGGGCCAATCATTCCTTCATGAATAAGTAACAAACAGGCATTTTTTCATTGCCATGTAACAAAATCATAATTGGATTCTTAATATGACTTTCTGGTTTTCCAACAAGAGCCAAACAGAGAATATTTTTCCCTCAAGTCGGTTTACTTTAAAGAAATTCAGAACCACAAAAGAACAAGCAGTACACCTGAATTCTTTTGAAATATCAGAATCTTATCTGGCAGGTATCGTCTTCTGATGCCTCAAAAGAATCCATTAATAATTATCCACAATGAATACCATCTGAGAATCACATAGAAATAATCCAAAGCAATCACTCTACTACAAATTCAGAGAAATATCCTGCAGAATTGGATGCTGGAAGTCTTTGTGCAAATAGTGACCTCATCCCATGGATGGAAAGTGAGGGGCCAGTCTCTGTCTGCAGAACCAGAAAGCCATGTTTCCTATTTTATCAGGCTTTGAATCCGAGTCTCAAAGTATGGCTATGCCCCAACTGAATTGGCTAGCAACTCTCCAGTCCCAGCAGCACCATCAGGTGAGGTGGCTGCTGCTGGGATTGCAGCAACTCCCCCACAAGGAGCAGCAAGGAGGCTGGATTCAATGATGGGTTTGCAGGCCCGACCAAAAAAGGGAGGGTGCAGCACTCTGACTGAAAGGCTGAGGTTGATGGGAATTGTCTGGAGAGTGACGAACATTCTGGTCAGAATTTTCTCCCTCCACCCAGCCAGTCAACACGTTCACACTTTTGTGGAGTAAGAAAGGCATAGAGTTCTCAGCATAAGGAACAATAGATTATCAGGGATAGAATTCAGCTATTCTCCAAGGAGAACGAGCAATTTTCCTCAGCACATGCCAGATCTTTAGTTATTTTGCAAAACTCTCCAAATCTAAAGAAATGATCAGTATACCAAAGCATTTTAAAATATTCACAGAGCAAACATGTGATATTGTTCTTTTGCTTTCTATGTTATTTTGATAAGTTCTTATTACATTTGATCTTACATTCAGATGCATTAATGAAACTGTGACTGAAATGGAAAGGATACCACTTTTTTGATCCCAGTGGAGTAACAGAGAACAACAGAATGGTATAAGTGTATTGGGAATCTATGAACATGGGAGCCACTTTGCTGTTGTAGTTGAATCAGGTGTCAGCAGCTAAAGACTCCAAAGGTCAAAAGGATTAAGGTGGGAATTGGACCAACATTTCTCATGACCCTTTTTGAAGCAGTGTGAAAATAATATAGTCTCTCTAATTATTAGATAAAATTGCCTCTGAAATCCAGTTCTTTAGACATCTGAAAGAAATAAGGTCATTCATCTCTGTCAGAAGCACTGTTGGCATTGAGGAGGTTTGCACTGGATGAGTATCAATATACTGTGCAGAAACTGTTCAAAAAGCATCTCAAATCATCAACATCATAATTACCAAACCTAATGCTAATCTATTCAAGATTTACCAAGATCAATCAAGCCAGTTCATCAGAGTCAAATACAAAAAGTGAGATGTTAACTCATCCAACATGCCTGCATTTGTAGTGTTAAATGCATAAACAAAATCAAAACTCTTGTTTTTTTAATGTAAATAGGTCTTTGTTACATGACATACAATTGCCACCTTTTTCGGGATTATAGGATAAAGGGCTTTAAGCATTGATTTTAAAAAAATGTCAACCATCCTCTAGTCTCTCAAGCTCCGTAGTTGTTCTCACTACGGAGAATGGCTTCAGTGTCTCAATCTTTCCAATCCTCTCATCCACTCGAATGTGCCTCTCTGAACATGCTGAATTCTGCTCTCTTAGTTCCAACCTTAACATTATCATCAAAAACACTGACAAGGGTGGTGTTATTGTTTTCTGACACACTGATCTCTATCAAGCAGAGGCTGAACAAAACTGTCAAATATTTTTTCTATGCCTACCACCCCCAAGCATAAGAAGAAAGTGAGGACTGCAGATACTGGTGATCAGAGACGAGTGTGGTGCTCAAAATGCAAGCCGGTCAGACACCATCTGAGGAGCAGGAGAATCGACGATTCGGGCATACGCCCTTCATCAGGAATGATGCTTGTGGGCCAAGGGGGCTGAGAGATAAATGGGAGGGGGATGGGGCTGGGGGAAAGGTAGATAAAGGTGGGGGTGAAGATGATAGGTTGGAGAGGAGGGTGCAGCGAATAGGTGGGAAGGAAGATGGACAGGTCAAGAGGGCGATGCCGAGTTGGAAGGTTAGATCTGGGATAAGGTGGCGGGGGGGGAGGGAGAGGAAATGAGGAAACTGGTGAAATCCACATTGATCCTATGTGCTTGGAGGGTCCCAAAGTGGGAGATAAGGCATTCTTCCTCCAGGCAGCAGGTGGTAAGGGTTTGGCAATGGAGGAGGCCTAGGACCTGCATGTCTTGGGGGAATGGGAGGGGAAGTTAAAGTGTTCAGCCACGGGGCGGTGGGGTTGATTTGTGGGACTGTCCTGGAGATGTTCTCTCAGGTGTTCCGCAAGTGTTCCTGGTCTCCCCAGTGTAGAGGAGACTGCATTAGGATCAACGGATACAGTAAATGCCTTGTGTGGAAATACAGGTAAATCTCTGACAGATGTGGAAAGCCTTGGACAGAAGAGAGAGGGGAGGTGTGGACGCAGATTTTGCAATTCTTGCGTTGACAGGGGAAGGTGCCAGGAAGGGAGGGTGGTTTGGTGCAGGGCATGGGCCTGACAAGAGAGTCATGGAGGGAATGGTCTTTACGGAACGCAGATAGGGGTGGGGAGGGAAATATATCTCTGGTGATAGGGTCTGTTTGTAGGTGAAGGAAATGATGGAGGATGATGCGATGTATACAGAGGTTGGTGAACTGGAAGGTGAGGACCAGGGGGTTCTATCCTTGTTGTGGTTGGAGGGGTGGGTTTCAAGGGCGGAGGTGCAGGAAGTGGATGAGATGCGCCTGGAGGCCATCATCAGCCATATTGATGTCCAAACATTTTCACATGATTAAACTGCATCCTATATTGCCAGGAACCATTGAATAGTTCTTTTCCTCATCTTTCATTTCATTGGTTTCCACATTCAATGGATCATTTTCTGCCATTTCCACTATTCCAACAGAGTGCATATTCCATTGTCCCTGCTTGCAGTATTCCCAAGAGTCCAATCCGTCTCAGAAAGCCATCTCTGTCACCTCCAATACACCTTCCCTTTCCTACAGCACCTTTGTGTGCAAGTGCAGGAAATGCAGCATCTGTTCTTTCACCTCTTCGCTTCTTACCATCCAAGGGCCAAAGCACTCCAAATGAAACAGCAATTGGCTAGTATTTCTTTCAATTTAGTATACTGTATTCATTGTGTACAATAACGTGGCTTTCTCCACATTGGTGAGACTAAATATAGACTGTGAAACAACTCCATTCAGTCACAAGTATGACCCTGAGTTTCCTACTGCCATTTTAATTCTCTGCCTTTTTCTCATTCTGACCTTTCCATCCATGGCCTACAATACTGTTCCACTGTAGTTCAAAATCAAGGAGCAGCACCTGATTTTTTATCTCAGCGTTCTACAGTCTTCTGAACTCAATTTGCAGTTCAATAATTCGCGATGATAGCCTCTGCCTCCATTTTATTATGTGATTTTTTGCTGGTTTGGTTCTTTCGTTATCCACTTGTGTTGCAATCCGATGGCTGCTCTGTATCCACTCACACCTCATTTGGACATAACCTTTGTTTCTTTTAATATATGCATTAACAAAACATCTGTTTTGACTTTTGCATCATGAACTCTTTTGTTCGTGAATCACTGCTGCCCTTTACTTTATCACAGACCTTCCTTTTTGTTCTTTTAGCCTCCTCTGCACCTCACCACCACAGTCCACTTTCTACTGGCTGAAAGCCTAATACAGAAGAACCTCGATTTGATTATCCAAATGTTGGATTATCTGGCAAGTTCGCAAGGTCCCCATGCTTGGCTAAACTATGTTATCCAGCATTATCCAGAATTCAATTAACCCAACGAAATACTCCCCACCATTGTCCTTCAGATAATCGAGTTTCTTCTGTGCATTACTATCCTCCTTCTGTTCTGCAGAAAGGCTGTTAACCTGAAATATTCACAACATGTCTCTCCACAGATGCTGCGTATATTTCCGGCAATTTTTTTTGTTATTGTTTGAATTATAAAATTAACATTTTAAAGAAAGGGGCGTACCTTATTCATTTAATTATAAACATAGTATAAAATTAAATAGGATGATTAGAGGAGGTACAGTAAACATCATTGATAAATTGAAAATGTTTTTGAAAACGCTTTGTCATCTTACATCATACTCATCACAACCTTCAGTCCAAACATTGAAGTTTGGCTTTGGTCTCACTCAAGTGAATCATGGTCTATCAAAACCTAAAGTATCATGCAAATGTTATTTCCATGAAAGATCAATTGAAACTTTTCTGTCTCCAAATGAGCAGTAGAGTCATAGATTCATAGAAATATTCAGCACAGAAACAGACCCTTCGGTCCAACTCGTCCATGCTGACCAGATATCCTAACTTAATCTAGTCCCATTTTCCAGCACTTGGCCCATATCCCTCCAACTCATCCTATTCATATACCCATCCAGATGCATTTTAAATGTTGCAATTGTACCAGCCTCCACCACTTCCTCTGGTAGCTCATTCCATTCACACACCACCCTCTGTGAAACAATTGCCTCTTAGGTCCCTTTTATATCTTTCCCTTCTCACTCTAGACTTATGCCCTCTAGTTCTGGATGCCCCCATCCCAGGCAAAAGACCTTCTCTATTTATCCTATTCATGCCCCTCATAATTTTATAAACCTCTATAAGGTCGCCCCTCTGCCTCTGATGCACCAGGGAAAACAGTCCCAGACTATTCAGCCTTTCCCTCTCGCACAAATTCTCCAATCGTGGCAACTTCCTTGTAAATCTTTTCTGAACCCTTTCAGGTTTCACTACATCCTTCCGAAAGGAAGACCAGAATTTCACACACTATTCCAAAAGTGGCTTAACCAATTTCCTGTCCAGCTGCAACATGACCTCCCAACTCCTATATTCAATGCTCTGACCAATAAAGGAAAGCATACCAAACACCTTCTTCACTATTCTATCTACCTGCATTCCACTTTCAAGCCGTTTTGAATTCCAAGGTCTCTTTGTTCAGCAACACTCCCTAGGACGTTACCATTAAGTGCATAAGTCCTGTGAAGATTTGGTTTTCCAAAATGCAACATCTTGCATTTATCTAAAATTAACTCCATCTGCCACTCCTCAGCCCATTGGCCCATCTGATCAAGATCCTGTTGTACTCTGAGGTAACCTTCATCATTTTTCACTACGCCTCCAATTTTGGTATCATCTTCAAACTTACTATACCTCCTATGTTCACATCCAAATCATTAAATGATGAAAAGCAGTGGACCAGCACCGAACCTTGTGGCACTCCACTGGTCACAGGCCTCCAGTCTGAAAAACAACCCTCCACCACCACCGTCTGTCTTCTACCTTTGAGCTAGTTCTGTATCCAAATGGCTAGTTCATGAGATCTAACCTTGCTAACCAGTCTCCCATGGGGAACCTTGACGAATGCCTTACTGAAGTCCATATAAATCCCATCTACCGCTCTGCCCTCATCAATCCTCTTTGTTACTTCTTTAAAAAGCTCAATCAAGTTTTTGAGACATGATTTCCCATGCACAAAGCCATGTTGACTATCTCTAATCAGTCCTTGCCTTTCCAAATACATGTACATCCTGTCCCTCAGGATTCCCTCCAACAACTTGCCCACACCAGTGTCAAACTTACCGGTTTGTAGTTCCCTGGTTTTCCTTAACACCTTTCTTAAACAGTGGCACCACATTAGCCAACCTGCAGTTTTCCAGCACCTCAACTGTGACTATCCGTGATATAAATATCTCAGCAAGTCGTTCAGTAATCACTTCCCTTACTTCCCACAGAGTTCTAGGGTACACCTGATCACGTCCTGGGGACTTGTCCACTTTTATGCATTTTAAGACATCCAGCACCACTTCCTCTGTAATATGGACAGTTTCAAGATGTCACCATCTATTTCCATACATTCTATATCTTCCATATCCTTCTCCACAAAATACTGATGCAAAATACTCATTTAGTATCTCCTCCATTTCCTGCGGCTCCACACATAGGCTGCCTTGCTGATCTTTGAGGGGAAAGTGAAAATTGCAGATGCTGGAGATCAGAGTCAAGAGTGTGTGGTGCTGGAAAAGCACAGCAGGTTGGGCTCCTGCCGGAAACGTTGATTCTCCAGCTCCTCATATGCTGCATGACCCGCTGTGCTTTTCCAGCACCACACATACTCGACTCTGATCTTTGAGAGCCCTATTCTCTCCCCAGTTATCCTTTTGTCCGTTATATATTTGTGGAATCCCTTTGGATTCTCCTTAACTCTGTTTGCCAAAGCTATGTCATGTTCCCTTTTTGCCTTCCTGATTTCCCTCTTAAATATATTTCTACTGGCTTTATACTCTTCTGAGGATTCATTCGATCTCTCTTGTCTATACCTGACATATGCTTCCTTCTTTTTCTTGACCAAAACCTCAATTTCTCTCATCACCCAGCTTTCCCTACACCCACTAGCCTTTCCTTTTACCCTGACAGGAATTTACTGTCTCTGGACTCTCGTTATCTCATTTCTGAAGGATTCCCATTTTCCAGCCGTTCCTTTACCTGTGAACCTCTGCCCCAATCGGCTTTTGGAAGTTGTTGCCTAATACTACCAAAATTAGTCTCTCTCCAAATTAGAACTTCAACTTTTAGATTTGGTCTATCTTTTTCCATCACCATTTTAAAATGAATAGAATTATGATCGCTGGCCCAAAGTGCTCCCCCACTGACACCTCAGTCACCTGCCCTGCCTTATTTCCCAAGAGTAGGTCAAATTTTGCACTTTCTCCAGTAGGTACAGCCACATACTGAATCAGAAAATTTTCTTCTGCACACTTAACAAATCTGTCTCCATCTAAACCCTTAACACTATGGCAGTCTCAGTAGATGTTTGGAAAAGTTAAAATCCCCTATCATAACCACCGCATTATTCTTACAGATAACTGAAATTTCCAAATTTGGTTTTCAATGTCCCGCTGGCTATTAGGGGGTCTATAATACAATCCCAATAAGGTGATCATCCCTTTCTTATTTCTCATTCCACCCAAATAACTTTCCTGGATATATTACCGGAATATCCTCCTTAGTTACTGTAGTAATACTATCCCTCATCAAAAACGCTACTCCCCCTCCTCTCTTGCCCCCCCCCCCCTTCATTCCTTCTGGATACATTTGTATCCTGGAACATTAAGCTGCCATTCCTGTCCATCCCTGAGCCATGTTTCTGTAATTGTATGATATCCCATGTTCCCATGTTCCTAACCATGCCCTGAGTTCATCTGCCTTCCATGTTAGGCCTCTTGCATTGAAATAAATGCAGTTTAATTTATCAGTCCTACCTTGTTCTCTGCTTTGTTCTTGACTGTTTGACTCACTCCTTTTCCCAACTGTACCAGTCTCAGATTGATCTTGTTCCTCACCATTTCCCAAGGTCCCAAACCAACCCCGCACCCAATTTTACTAGTTTAAATCCTCTTGAGCAGCTCTAGCAAATCTTCCTGCCAGTACATTAGTCCCCTTCCAATTCAGGTACAATCCTTCTTCTATCGGCCACTTCTACCCCAGAAGAGATTTCAGTGATCTAAAAATGTGAACCCTTCTTCCTTGCATCAGTACCTCAGCCATGCATTCATCTGCTCTTTCCTCCTCTTCCTACCTTCACTAGCTCGTAGCACTGAGTGTAATCCAAATATTACTACCCTTGGGGACCTCCTTTTTACATTCCTGCCTCTCTTTCTATATTGTCCCTTCAGAATCTCATCTTTTTTCCTTCCTATGTTGTTGGCTCCAATGTGTACAATGACCTCCTGCTAGTCCCTCTCTCCTTTGAGAATATTCTGCACCCTCTCTGAGACATCCTTGATCCTGGCACCAGGGAGGCAACACATCATTCTGATTTTTTGCTGCTGGCTGCAGAAACGTCCATCTGCACCTCAGACTAGAGAGTCCCCTAACACGATTGATCGCTTGGAACCCGAGGTACACCTCATTACATTAGGGCTTGTCTCGATACCAGAAACTTGGCTGTTCATGCTATATTAACCTGAGAGTCCATCACCCCTGACATTTTCCAAAACAGCATACTTGTTTGAAATGGGGATAGCCACAGAAGAACTTTAGGTATGATTGACAATTTTTCTTGAGAAACAAAATGACCTTTTGTCGGTTTTTTGGTATGTTCCAAAGGGTCACTACCAGGAATTTAGATTGGCCTTGAAAATCAAAGTAAAACATTAATTTTTATTTTAAGCACTTCTTTACATGCAGTATCTTGCACAAATAGCCCAGTTGGCCTCAGTAAATTTTATTTTGTGGGTAGGTACTATTGGTCAAGCAGAATTATATAAGAACATAACTGTGGATCTTTAATTCAAGATCAACTGTGAAATGGACCAAACCAAACCCCATTCGGATAAATCAAGGAAATAATCCAGACCATAACTTTTTCTTATTCAAATGCAAGTGTAAGGTGCTGCATTCCAAATGTAATTTAGTTGGTTACACTACTCTGCTTTAAGCAAAACACACTTTATTCTAACTCTACAGTTCAAACACAAACAAAGGAAAGAAGAATTGGTATAACTTTAACTCTTATGGAAAACTTAACAGAATAATTACCTATTTAACTATAAACAGCTACTCTTCCTGTACTGATTGTATCGAGGTCAGCCAGGTGAATCTTATACACAATGAGTTCCCTGATTGGGGTGTTAACCTGGTCCAATCAGGGAGCCCTAGCCGACAGACGGTAGTGTAGGGGTTAAGTTAAAAAAAAAGCAGGAGTGTCAGAGGTTCTGATGACTCTGAGAACTGGCCCTGAGGGAGCTGGACCATTGTTAAGTGCTATGCACGTGTAAATAAAGGGTGACTTGGTGATGGGGATACCAGCCTCTGTGGAGATATTTCAGTTCCAATATGGTGCTGAAGTACATCTTTGCAAAAACAAATTTATTAAAATAGATTGTCTCAGATGCAATGTTTCTCCGGTCCAGGAGGAAAGATTATCAAGAGAAAATTCTGGCAGAGAGAGAGAGAGAACTCAAAGGTTTTGCTGTAGCAGGGCGAGATGTATGGCAGCTTCAAATTTCACAAAAGCTAGTGAAAGTTAAACTAAAAGCCTGGTTCTGTGGCTGCTCAACTCCACCCACTCATGCTGCTTCTATTATTCCAACGTTTTTTACAAAACCAAGACCTCACAAGCTGTTTACATTAATGAATTGGAACAGACTGCTCAACAACTCTGCCTCAATCTCTCTTCATAAAAGAAAGGACAGAATACGTTTCTTAAAGCCATAGTATTGTCACAGTTGTCAAATGGAAAAAATGAATAAGAGCTGTTCAGGAGACGTCACTGTTACATCATTGCAAGTGGTCTTTGAAAAAAAGGGTCACCTTACACCTAAAACCTCCCAATCCAGGAAGTGTTGGGTTCAAGCCACAGATGTGAACAACTTTGCAGACAAAAATCAAGCGTTCGAGGAAACGTCTCAAAGTGCCAATGTATTTTTAATATTTGTTACATGTTATACACAAATGCAGAACTTGGTGAAGATAAGCAAGTTCACAGATAAAATATCAAACAGGGATCTCCAAAATGCTAGCATATTCTTAAAATCAAAGACTCTTTACCCTGTGGAAGCAGGTTATTCAGCCCACTGAGTACACACCAACCCTCCGAAGACCATTCCACCAAGACCCACCCTTCTACATTGTCCCTCTAGCCTTGCATTTCCCATGGCTAATCCACCTAGCCTGCACATCCCTGGAGACGATGGGCAATTTAGCATTTTCAATCTACTTAACCCACACATCCTTGGACTGTGAAGGAAATCAGAGCTCAGAGGAAACACACACAGACATGGAGAGACTGCGCAAACTCCATACAGAGAGTGGAATTGAACCTGGTTCCCTAACGCTGTGAGGCAGTAGTGCTAACCACAGTCCACCATGTAACCACTGTGCCCTGCTTGCCCCTGAATCGGTAGTATATATTACTGAAGTGTATAAACGGTGAGATGAGCAAGTTTTTACTCAAAGTGCAATGGGACCTTGATCCAATGGGCCGAAGAGTGGCAAATGGGGTTTAACCTGGATAAATGTGAAGTGCTGCATTTTGGAAAGGCAAATGAGGGCAGGACTTATACACTTAATGGTAAGGTCCTGGGGAGTGTTGCTCAACAAAGAAACTTGGAGTGCAGGTTCATAATTTCTTGAAAGTGAAGTCACAGTTAAAGACAGGATAGTGAAGAAGGCATTTGGTATGCTTACCTTTATTGGTGAGTGCACTGAGTTTAGGAGATGGGAGGCCATGTTGCGGCTGTACAAGACATTGGTTAGGCCATTTTTGGAGTACTGTGTTTAATTCTGGTCTCCCTGCTATAGAAAAAATATTGTGAAAATTGAAAAGGTTCAGAAAAGATTTACAAGGAAGTTGCCAAGGTTAAAGGGTTTGAGCTGTAGGGAGAGACAGAATAGAGTCGTAGAGATGTACAGCATGGAAACAGACCCTTCAGTCCAACCCGACCATGCCTACCAGATATCCCAACCAAAACTAGTACCACCTGCCAGCACCCGGCCCATATCCCTCCAAACCCTTCCTATTCATATACCTATCCAAATGCCTCTTAAACATTGCAATTGTACCAGCCTACACCACATCCTCTGGCAGCTCATTCCATACACTTACCACCCTCTGTGTGAAAAAGTTGCCCCTTAGATCTCTTTTATATCTTTCCCCTCTCACCCTAAACCTATGCCCTCTAGTTCTGGACTCCCCAACCCCAAGGAAAAGACTTTGTCTATTTATCCTATCCATGCCCCTCATAATTTTGTCAACCTCTATAAGGTCACCCCTCAGCCTCAGACGCTCCAGGAAAAACAGCCCCAGCCTGTTCAGCCTCTCCCTGTAGCTCAGATCCTCCAACCCTGGCAACATCCTTGTAAATCTTTTCTGAACCCTTTCAAGTTTCACAACATCTTTCCGATAGGAAGGAGACCGGAATTGCACACAATATTCCAACAGTGGCCTAACCAATGTCCTGTACAGCCACAACATGACCTCCCAACTCCTGTACTCAGTACTGTGACCAGTAAAGGAAAGCATACCAAACGCCTTCTTCACTATTCTATCCTCCTGCAACTCCACTTTCAAGGAACTATGAACCTGCACTCCAAGATCTCTTTGTTCAGCAACACACCCTAGGACCTTACCATTAAGTGTATAAGTCATGCTAAGATTTGCTTTCCCAAAATGCAGCACCTTGCATTTATCTGAATTAAACTCCATCTGCCACTTCTCAGCACATTGGCCCATCTGGACCAGATCCTGTTGTAATCTGAGGTAACCCTCTTCGCTGTCCACTACACCTCCAATTTTGGTGTCATCTGCAAACTAACTAACTGTACCTCTTATGCTCGCATCCAAATCATTTATGTAAATGACAAAAAGTAGAGGGCCCAGCACCGATCCTTGTGGCACTCCACTGGTCACAGGCCTCCAGTCTGAAAAACAACCCTCCACCACCACCCTCTGTCTTCTACTTTTGAGCCAGTTCTGTATCCAAATGGCTAGTTCTCCCTGTATTCCGTGAGACCTAACCTTGCTAATCAGTCTCCCATGGGGAACCTTGTCGAACGCCTTACTGAAGTCCATATAGATCGCATCTACCACTCTGCCCTGATCAATCTTCTTTGTTACTTCTTCAAAATACTCAATCAAGTTTGTGAGACATGATTTCCCACGCACAAAGCCATGTTGACTATCCCAAATCAGTCCTTGCCTTTCCAAATACATGTCCATCCTGTCCCTCAGGATTCTCTACAACAACTTGCCCACCACCAAAGTCAGGCTCACCCATCTATAGTTTCCTGGCTTGTCTTTACCGCCCTTCTTAAACAATGGCACCATTGTTCCGGCATCTCACCTGTGACTATCGATGATACAAATATCTCAGCAAGAGGCCCAGCAATCACTTCTCTAGCTTCCCACAGAGTTCTCAGGTACACCTGATCAGGTCCTGGGGATTTATCCACTTTTAACCATTTCAAGACATCCAGCACTTCCTCATCTGTAATCTGGAGATTTTGCAAGATGTCACCATCTATTTCCCTCCAGTCTATATCTTCCATATCTTTTTCCACAGTAAATATTGATACAAAATATTAATTTAGTATCTCCCCCATTTTCTGTGGCTCCACACAAAGGCCGCCTTGCTGATCTTTGAGGGGCTCTATTCTCTCCCTAGTTCCCCTTTTGTCCTTAATATATTTGTAAAAACCTTTTGGATTCTCCTTAATTCTATTTGCCAAAGCTATCTAATGTCCCCGTTTTGCCCTCCTGATTTCCTTCTTAAGTATACTCCTACTTCCTTTCTACTGTTCTAAGGATTCACTCGATCTATCATGTCTATACCTGACATATGCTTCCTTCTTTTTCTTAACCAAACCCTCAATTTCTTTAGTCATCCAGCATTCCCTATACCTACCAGCCTTCCCTTTCACCCTGACAGGAATATACTTTCTCTGGATTCTTGTTATCTCATTTCTGAAGGCTTCCCATTTTCCAGCCATCCCTTTACTTGCGAACATCTGCCTCCAATCAGCTTTCGAAAGTTCTTGCCTCATACCGTTAAAATTGGCCTTTCTCCAATTTAGAACTTCAACTTTTAGATCTGGTCTATCCTTTTCCATCACTATTTTAAAATGAATAGAATTATGGTCGCTAGCCCCAAAGTGCTCCCCCACTGACACCTCAGTCACCTGCCCTGCCTTATTTCCCAAGAGTAGTTCAAGTTTTGCACCTTCTCTAGTCGGTACATCCACATACTGAATCAGAAAATTGTCTTGTACACACTTAAGAAATTCCTCTCCATCTAAACCTTTTTACACTTTTGCAGTCCCAGTCGATAAGCTGGGGTTATTTTCCCTGGAGCATCAGAGGCTGAGGGGTGACTTTATAGAAGTTTATAAAATCATGAGGGGCATGGATAGGGTGAATAGTCAAAGTCTTTTCCCCAGAGTGTGGGTGTGCAAAACTAGAAGGCAAGATTTAAGGTGAGAGGGGAAATATTTAAAAGGGACCTCTGGGGAAATCCTTTCATGCAGAGGGTGATGCATGTATGGAATGAGCTGCCAGAGGAAGTGGTGGAGGCTGGTACAAACAAAATATTTAAAAGGCATCTGGATGGGTATATGAATAGGAAGAATTTAAAGGGATATAGGCCAATTGCTGGCAAAACAGTCTAGATTAATTTAGGATATCTGGTCAGCGTGGATAAATTGGACTGAAGGGGCTGTTTCTATGCTGTCCAGCTCTATGACTCTATAACTTCTCGAGCTTAGTACTGAGAGAGCGCTGCACCTTTCAGGTGTTGTTTTTGGTTGGCAGTCTATTTTGTACCTCTGCCCAAAGGATTCCCTTCACATGGAGCTGTCATATGTCAGACAGGACCCTGCTGGACTGTGAATCCACCGTGAACCGAGGAAATTATATCAGACTCCGATTCCAAAGAATGGTCTGATAATTTATGCAAGGTATTCTCAGTACATTTCATAGAGTTCCTACAGTGTAGAAGTAGTACATTTGGCCCATTGAGTCCACACTGCCCCTTCAGATAGTATTCCACTCAGACTCATCCCACTACCCTGTAACCCTGCATTTTCTATGACTAATCCACCCAGTCTGCACAACACTGGACACTATGGAGCAATTTAGCATGGCAAATCCACCTAACCTTGCACATCTTTGGATTGTGGGAGGAAACCAGAGGAAACCCATGCAGCCATAGGGAGAATGTGCAAACTCCATACAGACAGTGGCCTGATGCTAGAATCAAACCTGGGTTACTGGCACTGTGAGGCAGCAGTGCTAACTACTGAGTCATTGTGCTGCATAATCACAAAGAAACTGTGAGAAATGCTTTTATGAATCAATGTGTGCCGAGGCAGTCACTATGAATTGACCATGCATGCATCTTTCAGTAGACGAGTATCTGTGGCTGGTACTGGAGCCAGCTGGTTTGGATTTCTCAGCTGTCATCTCCCTGTCCTCTCCCTCGTGTACATGTCCACCACCTGGTGGTTTCTCTTGATCTTCCCTCTGCATGTCCCAGTGGGATGTCTCTAAGTTGGTGGTAAACTGAGGTTATTAGGAAGCAGTGAAATCTTGTTCATCAAAGGTACCCGGTCCCTCATTTTACAGGAACTCTCTGGATAAAGAAATCTGTCATAATGTTTATGACATGAAATAGCCATGGGTGTAAATAACATGCCAAGTTACAGTGGCTAGAGTTTTTATGTTCTGTGAAAAAGATTTTTGCCCCAAATGATTGATCGGCACTGATACTGGCATATGATTGGCGTACTTAATTTTTTTCAGCAGGCTCCTGTCTGTGTTTAATTCATTACTAGAAAGCTGGGATTTACATTGTTGAAGAGACAGGCAGCCATTAAGACCTGCGAAACATGCAGTCTTTAATTTAGACAGAAACATCAGCAACTTTAGATATGCCCATGATTGTCTATGCCTTTGCTGCCTGTTCATTTGACCAGCTTAAAATGGCAATTGATCAACTTTGGACCATGTAAATAATTTTAGCTTTTAAGTGATCATTTTTCTGGCTTTCAGTGGGTCAATACAATTAAAACAGCTGCCTCTATATGAACAAGGCACTCAGAAATAGGTGTAGGCCATCCGACCCTCCGAGTCCACTCGTCATTGAATACAATCCCACACGATCTGGTTATGGTCTCAACTCCACATTCATGTCTGCCACTATTAGCCTCGAATTCCTTGTCTATCACAAAAATATCAAAAAAATGTAACCACCCGGAATAAGTTCAATGATCCAGCTTCCACTAATTTCTAGGGAAGAGAATTCCAAAGACTAAAGACCTTTTGAGAGGAAAATAAGTCTCTTAATGTCCATCTTAAAAAGCAGACCTGTTATTCTTTAACCAGGTATCCTGGTTCTAGTCTTTCCAAAAGGGAGGATATCCTCAGATTTCACCCTGTCATGTCCCCTTGTGCTTTGGTTGCTAGTGATGGATTGGTTAGAGACAAAACAAAAACTGCAGGTGCTGGAATCCAAAGTAGACAGGCAGGAGGCTGGAAGAACACAACAAGTCAGGTAGCAATTTTAGCAAATGAAGCAGATAAAGAAAGAAGGATAGTACTTCCAAATGAAAGGACAAATTCCATCCATATCAAGCAGAAGGAATGCTATTTCAACATGAGATTTGAATGACTCTGGATCCAGACACCTTTTAACTGATATAATTATTTATTGACTCTCTGGTAGTTTATTGGATAGCCTTTGCTATATCTTATTAGTTTGAATCTACAATAATGGCCAGATGATATTTCCCTTATACATGGACATCTGTTTTGTATTTAACTCATGCTCATAAATACCAACTCTCACACCATATTTACATTATTCATAATACAAACAGAACTTTTACACCACAATAGCTTTGCATCATTGTTTTCCAATTCTTATTGATCCTTTGATCCCCCAATTATCCATTAGCATTGCTTTATCTTTGCACTTGAACTTCTTGCTACCTCATCTGGAGTCAGGTGAACAACCTCCTGCAAGACAAAACAGCACCTGATTCTGTTGGTATTGGCACCTGCTGAGCTGAACAGGGCCCCTTTCCTCTTCAGGGCCACATCTGCAAACAAACTGAGGCAGAGAACAGTCCATGAATCAGGCATTTCGATTGAGCAGCTG
The DNA here is from genome assembly GCF_037043375.1 of Chiloscyllium plagiosum. Taxonomy (NCBI): domain Eukaryota; kingdom Metazoa; phylum Chordata; class Chondrichthyes; order Orectolobiformes; family Hemiscylliidae; genus Chiloscyllium; species Chiloscyllium plagiosum. Next base: position 37,704,389 of record NW_028270160.1, read on the forward strand.
AGATATTGTAAGTTTGGAATTACTTGCAGCTGGTTAACTGTTGTTGGATGTTGCACGTGTTCATTAAATGACTGTAAAGCTCATTCAGAAATATGAACCAAAACACAGGAAAGAGATCTGGAGGAACTGGGAAAACCTCATTAAAATTGCCCATGCTGTGCACAACACCAGTGTTGAAGGCAAGTAAGATCTTATAGTGTGGTGGCCGAGATATAAAGCAACTAATTGTGCTTATGTAGTGGCCATAATACACAACATAGCTCAGATACTTAACATTGGCAAAATGTACACCAAGCAGTGGGAAAATTAGAAGTGTGATCAGGAATAAGTCCTTCCTTCACAATATACCATATACATTTGTTCTGTTCTCATTCAGTACATTCACATCTGATGCACACCAAGGCTCACTCCTTTAATTACTCATGAATGTATTACTGTTACAACCACTCCAAGCATGTTCTCAGAGTTACCTATGAATTGTGAATTTGTACAAGACCAACTGTGGGCCTCATTCATTTTTGAGTATTTCAATTATGAAAATATCTGGCTGTATGCTATAAATGAGATAAAAAATTAGGTTATTACAACACTGTTGCTGAAAGTTATTCCAGTAAATAGTGATAAAGTTACTAGTTAAAATAGAGGTACAAAAATTTAAAGTAAGTAAAGATAAAGTTTATGTAGGAAGATGAAAATGAGATCAGCCTGTTCTATCGTTGCTGGCATGGTTTGCTTGAAGATTCACTTTCTAAAGTGAAGCGACTGAGAGCTTGAAGTCAGAATTGAGCAGTTGGAATGGTTTCTGTGATTGAACAGTGGACTGTTGCTTTCACAAATGGAGTGGACAGGTCCTAGAAGTGAGTGAATGTTCCATTATTTACCGTTTATGACACCGAGATGGCAGTTCTTGGTAATTTGGTTCCATGCAGTAATACTGGATAACATCCTGCAGTCTGCCTGTTGAGAAGCAGTGATGATTTCAAGATGCTTCTTTTGCAATGCCTGCATCAAATGGTTGCTCACAAATGGACTTTCACACAGATCAAACTTAAAATGGCTACTATCCAAAACTGTTGAGTCATGCTTCCAGATTAGGTTTTTCATTAGTTCAGGTCTGGGACACAACCACGCATTGTCTTTTAGTAAGGTGAAAGTGAGGACTGCAGATACTGGAGATTAGAGAGTGTGGTGCTGGAAAAGCACAGCAGGTCAGGCAGCATCCGAGGAGCAGGAGAATCAACTTTATGGGCAAAAGCACTGACTTAACCATTAACTTGGATGAGTCTCATATTGTCAGGTTTTGATGAGATGGAAAGAGCTATTCACATATCCAGGAGAGTCACTGTCAAGACTTTTCTATTTACCCTTGGCCATGTTCATTGAATTTGAGGAATTTTTGTGGTTTCCTCTTGAGTCAAAGTACAGTGTGTTCCCAAGGCCAGCTGAAGAAACAAGGATGGTCATGTAATTTCTTTTAAAGACAGATTTGTTTTGTTTTTACAAAATATATATTATAATTACACATTTGTGACAATTACCCATTGATGGCATCATTCATTTTTATGAGGTCAGTTTGCAAATGTATCTGGATGACATCTAGCTATATAACTGCACAATTGTAGAGTTAGAATAGTGTCAATAAACTCGATTTGAACTAGTTCACTCTCTATGATAATCTTTGCTAGTTCTGCATGTTCCTCCATTCTTGCTGAAAAATGAAGTGATGAAATTCAGTAATTAGGTTGGTTGAATTCACTTGGAAGATCATCAATGTTAGTTAAAACTAAAATAGAAAATCTATCCTAGATAACACACCTGAGCCCTGAATGTCTTTGTCGTTCCTATGATGTCCATTATAATAACATTATAAGAAATCCTAGAGAATTGGCATAAAAACGTGTTTGACAGATCAAAACACGTTTTACAAGAAACACCCAAAAATTACCAGAAATAAGAGCAGGAGTTGACCATGAGGCCTATTGAACCTGCTCCCCATTCATTACAATCATGACTAACTTTGGTCTTTAAGTTCCATTTCTTGCCCACTCCCCACACAGCAGGCACTGTTGTGCAACAGACAGTTTAAACTCTCACACTGCACAATAGTTATAGAACAGGGATTTTTTAATTCTATTGGCAATGAACTTTTATAGACATTAATCGAAAAATGTAACTTAGAAGAATGAATTATTTAAAATGTATATTTGTCTGATTTTGTAGCTCCAACAGTACGACATTGTCAAGTTTAACTCCTGACCTCTAATCGGTTGGGTAACAACTTCAGCTGGAAGAGCTCCTATGACTAATTCCTAAGACCAAATATCACCAATTGCTTTGCCTCCAAGATATGGAGGATCTTAGGCTCCTCATGGTTTCTTCAATTCCACTTTTTTTTGCAGAGGGTTTCGTAGATCTCCTACAGCTGTCGGCCTTCACCACTGCCACTTCCAAGCTTTCTAGCCACCATCACTGACTTTGGTCTCCATTGTTCATGGTTCTGGCTCTTCAATATTGACCCATCAGTCTCGAATTTTCTGCCCTAACCCCTGGCTGCTGTGATGTTCACTCACTTTCACATATTGCGTGAGGCTTTTCTGGCGAAGCGATGCTGCCTATCAGTCTAGCCAGTTTCCCAGCAGTTGCATGCCTACTCCAATTTCCCATCCTAATTCTCAGCATCAGAGGCTTCTGACTTATAAGTCCTGGCCTGTTCCTTCTTTATTTGTGCCTTCCTGAAGCCTCCTCTGGCACCTCTCCATTTGCCAGTCACACTGCTCTCTGTAGGAAAGGGCACAGAGAAACTGAGGTTCTCACTCCAATTATGACCACGTGTTGTTGCAGGCTCAGCTACATTTGATTAGCTGAGAGACCACCAGCATCTACTCAGCTTCTACACCTAATCCTCTTCAGAACCTTGTACATTTAAATTAAATCACCTCCAGTCCTTCCAAACTCGAAAACATATGGACCCAGTTTTCTCAGCTTCGCATCATAACACATGCCCCTCATCCAGGATCTAAGTTAGTGAATCTTCACTGCACTGCCTCCAGTGCAAGTATATTTTTTTCTTAAATAGTAAGACCAAGCTTGCACACACTACTTAAGAGGTGACCTCACCATAACCCTGTACAATTGTAACAAGACTTCTTTACTCCTGTCCGCAATGTTCTTGCAATAAAAGCCAAAGTGTAATCTTTTTAAATTTCTTGTTGTATCTGCATGCTGACTTTATGCACACTTGCACAAGCGCACACAGATCGCTTTGAACATCAACAGTTACAAGTTTCAACCCTTTTAAAAATCTTCTGCTTTTCTATACCAAATGCATGCTAATTTATCATCTGCAACTCCATTAGCCATTATTTTATTTACCAACTCTGTGCTACACATTATGGAATCAGTTTTGCTATTCAGGTATATTTCCCTTCTACCTACCTTATTAGTTATTTCCTCAAATCCCTGCAATGTGTTTGCCACACCAGAACTTCCTTTATGTGGTGCTGGAAAGGCACAGCAGGTCAGGCAGCATGCAAGGAGCAGGAGAATTGACATTTCAGGCAAGAGCCCTTCATCAGCCCTTCCTGATGAAGAGCTTATGCCCAAAACAGAGGGTTTACCTAGATCTCCTACAGCTGTTGGCCTGCTCATTAGATGCTGCCCGACCTGCTGTGCTTTTCCAGCACTACACTCTCGACTCTAATCTCCAGCATCTGCAGTCCTCACTTTCTCTTAGGACTTTCCTTTAGTAAAACCGGTTAAATTGTTTTATTCCAATCACATTTTCTAATTTCATTGTTAAGACTTCCTCAATAATAAATTCCAGCATCGTATCAACAATTGATGTCAAGCTAACTGGTCTATATTTCAATTCATATCCATGTCATATCCACTATTGTATCCATTATCTCTGCAGTTATCTCTATTGGCATCCCAAAAAAGGCTTTGATCCTGAAATTCTATCAGATTGTTGATCCTCAATTTCTCAAATATGTTTTCTCTGTAGATATTAATTTCCTCACTTTTTTCAGCCCCTAGCTTAGTATCTCATCCAAGAATAAATTTGTCTTCTGTTGTGAAGTTAAAAATCCCACAACACCAGTCCAACAGGTTTATTTGGAAGCACTAGCTTACGGAACGCTGCTCTTTCATCATTTAGCTGTGGAATGGGATCATAAGACACAGTATTTATAGCAAAAGATTACATGTCATGCAACTGAAATGATATATTGAACAAACCTAGATTGCTGTTAAGTCTTTCATCTTTTAGAATGGACTGATGGTTTCAGTTCATTAATGTGTAAATCCCAGAACTTCTTTTAAGTCACATTCTCTAGATAACTTAAAGATTGATGAAAATAGGTATCATCTCAATTCAGACAATGCTTTAAAATGGTGAGATCAGAATTTGTCTGTATCCCAATCTTGAGTCAGACTGGTTCTATTTCCAATGTAGGAATTTATAAAATATTACACAGATCTTTGTACACAGATCTTTGAAAGTTGCCACCCAGGTAAATAGTGCGGTGAAGAAGGCATATGGTGTACTGGCTTTTATTGGTAGAGGAATTGAGTTCCGGAGTACTGAGGTCATATTGCAGTTGTATAAGACTCTGGTGCGGCCGCATCTGGAGAATTGTGTGCAGTTTTGGTCGCCATACTATAGGAAGGATGTGGAAGCACTGGAACGGGTGCAGAGGAGGTTTACCAGGATGTTGCCTGGTATGGTAGAAAGATCGTATGAGGAAAGGCTGAGGCACTTGGGGTTGTTTTCATTGGAGAAAAGAAGATTTAGGGGTGACTTGATAGAGGTGTACAAGATGATTAGGGGTTTAGATAGGGTCGACAGTGAGAATCTTTTTCCACATATGGAGTCAGCTATTACAAGGGGACATAGCTTTAAATTAAAGGGGAGTAGGTATAGGACAGATGTTAGGGGTAGGTTCTTTACTCAGTGAGTCGTGAGTTCATGGAATGCCCTTCCAGTAGCAGTGGTGGACTCTCCCTCATTATGGGCATTTAGGTGGGCATTGGATAGGCATATGGAGGATAGTGGGCTAGTGTAGGTTAGGTGGGCTTGGATCGGCGCAACATCGAGGGCCGAAGGGCCTGTACTGCGCTGTATTCTTCTATGTTCTATGTTCTATGTTACATGGATTGACTGCCTACAGGTTGTGTGCTTTTTGAGCAAAGTAGAATGTAACTGCAAATACAATTCTGCAAATGTAAATTCACCTCATAGACTTATATTTGTGTGTGCATGAGGGAGAGAGTGTGAGTGTGTGTGAGTCAGTGCATGTGAGATAGTGCGTGTTTACGTGTGTGCATGTTTGGTAAAGTAATTGTGTGAGTGTGACAGAGTGTGACAGTGTGTGTGGGGCGTGGGAGGAAGTTGGGAAGAGTGTGTTTATGTGTGTGTGTTTGTGTTTTTGAGAGAGTGTGTAGTATAGTGGGGTTATCGACTTCTCTCGGCCGCTCTGCATTGTTGCATTACTTGAAGTCCGCCTTGGAGGATGATCATCCAAAGATCCAAGGCTGAATGTCCCGGACCGCTGAAGTGTTCCCCAACTGGAAGGGAACACCCCTGCCTGGTGATTGTTGCGTGGTGTCAATTCATCTGTTGTTGTAGGGTCTGCTTGGTCTGACCAATGTACAATGCCTCAGGCGTCCTTGCCTCCAACATATGATAGAGACAATGTTGGCCGAGTCACATGAGTAACTGCTGCGTACATGGTGTCCTCACGGGTAATAGTCGTATCCATGTCAACACTCTGACACGTCTTGCAGTGGTTGCCATGACAGGGTTGTACAGTGTTGTGGTCTATGTTGCCTTGAAGCCTGGGCAGTTTGCTGTGAACAATGATCTGTTTGAGGTTTGGTGGTTGAAGGTGAGAAGTGGAGATGGAGTGAAGGTATTGGTGAGCTGCTCATCCTCATCGATAATGTGTTTCAGACTGTGAAAAACATGGCATAGTTTCTCCGCTCCCAGGAAGTACTGGACAATGAAGGGTACCCTATCAGTTGCATCCAGTGTCTGTCTTCTGAGGAGGTCATTACGGTTTTGTGCCATGGCACATTGGAACTGGCGATTGATGAGTTGAGCATCGTGCCTTGTTCTTATGAGAGCATCCTTGAGCAGCTTCAGGTGCTCATCACATTCTTCTTATCTGAACAGATCCTGTGGATGTGTAGGGCTTGTCCGTAGGGGATGGCTGTTTTAATATGATTTGGGTGGAAGATAGATCTTTGCTGTTTTCTAAAACACTCCCAATCCTCAAACTTGTTGCTGTTTTTTGCAATACTATAAATGTCTTCTTTCAATCTAATACTATACTTAAATTTCTTATGGATCATTGTTATATATTTTGAAGTGCTTCTTTCAATTTATCATGCTATTTTAGTAACCATAGTCTATCCTCCTCTCACGCCTATGTGATTAGTTTTAAGTTTAACATCATTGTTTTCATTTGAAATATATCACTTTCTCCATCTTGCAAGCACTATTGCCCATGGTAATTAGTTGGTTTTGTTGTAATTATGAAGGTTGTTGTATGAGTGGAATCTTACGCAGTCAGTGTTGTGAGGATAAGCATTGGTCTTCTGTGTATAATAAATGTTGTGAACTATTGTTTGTTAGTGGTAATGTATGAAAGTAAAACTTTTGATCTTGTTTCTAAAGACTGTCAGCAGCATTTGGGCTGAATACAGCATTACAATTTTTACTGGATAGAAAATCAGAGGAGATGCAAATCCAGAGAGGATTAGGTGCAAGTGCTTATTGTTCAGGTTTTCTGATTCTGGTTTTAAACCAAATCCTTTTGCGATGCTGAAAGTGCTCAGGGGGTAAATCCTCCATAAAGATTCTTATATTTCAATGTGTATTACATCCTTTCTCAAAGTTTGTGCTAAATTATGTGGAGAATGGAGAACTCATCATTTTCTCATTCAGAACAGAATCTTTTAAAGCCTTGTTTCACCATGTGCCTTCTCTTGAATGACGTTCACTACCATTTTGAAAGCATGAGCAGCAGTAACCCCTAATGCCTGTCAAGTATGCTTTGATCGTCAAAACATAAAGACTGAACATTTCAATTCACTCTAATTTCCTGCAGTATCACTGTATGCATTGACCTGGGTGTTGGTTAGCTCAGTTGTGGACAGCTGGTTGGTGATGCAGAGTGATTCCAACATTGTAGGTTCAATTCCAGTATTGACTGAGGTTACCATGAAAGTCTCTCCTTCTCATCCTCTCCTCTCACCTCAGATGTGGGAATCCTCCAGTAAAACCACCACCAGTTGTGTCTGACTAATGAGAGAGCAGCCCTATGATCTGGTAGGACAATGACAACTTCACCATTTTGCCTTTATTCCTTGATCCTCTTAGTCACCAAACATCTTTCATTCTCAGTCTTGAATATAGTCAACAGCTGAGCACAAGCTGTTCCATGGAATAGAAAATTCCCAAGTCCCTCAACCCTCAGATTAAAGAGTTTTCTCCTAAATTGTTGACCCTTTAACTAGGACCATGACTCTGGTTCTAGATTCACCACCTCACAGAAACAGCTTGTTGTCATCTAACCTTCCAATTCCTCTCATTCTTCTAAACTCTAGAATGTATAGGACAATGGTGGGCAAATGATTTGTGCATGTCACCTGTTTGAGGGACTAACCACAAATGCCCATATGTCAAAGAATTATAACATGCTGTACGTCTCTATGACTGCAAAGATAAGTCTGAGCACACATGAACATAAAGCGTTAATAAAAGCAGCAACACTATAGAGGTTCAGCAGGTCTCGCAGCATCTGTGGAGAGAAACAGATAAGGTTTTGAATTCAGTAAGACTTCTCTGTGAAACTAAGAGGAGCTTTAAAAAATGGTGCATTTTATGCTACTGACAAAAAGACAGGAAGGGCAATTAAAACAGATTTGTAAAGATGCCCTGAGCAAACGACAAAGGCAGTGACAATGATAGGAAAGGTGGATATGTAAGATAGATGTAAATTGTAAGTGTGAAAAGGAGAAAATGGACCCCCACTGCAGAGAGAACAACCAACAAGTCAAAACAAGACATGGCCGGGGCAGGAAGTGGAGGTGGGTGGATGATATAAGAAAAATGGAGCTCAGAAGTCATGACCTGAGGTTGTCGAACTCAATGATTCTTAGAGGCTCTAAAATGACTACATGAAAAATGCATTGGTGTTCTTCCAGCTCGGGTTAAGCTTAACTGGAACACAGTAGCGGACCATGGATCATAGAATCATAGCGGTCATTTGGCCCCTTAGATCTGCACCGACCCTCCGGAGAACATGCCACCCAAACCCAGCTCCCTACCCAATCACTGTAACCCTGCAGGATGGAAATATTAGCATGGCAGCGAGATGGTTCATTAAAATACTAAGTAACGGGATGTTTGGGGTTGTTCCTATAAACATGCCAAAGGTATTCCACAAAGTAGTCACCCCGCCTGAATTTTGGTCTTGCCAGTGTGAAGGAGACCTCATTGTGAGCAACTAATAATTGAAAGAAATACAAGTTAAGCTATGCCTCACCTGGAAGGTGTATTTTGGGTTCCTGGACAGTGAGAAGGGAGAATGTAAATGGTCAAATGTTACAGCTTCTGCGATTGCATGGGAAGGTGCCATGCTGGGGGTTGGGGTGATGGGCCGTGGGGGTGGGAGGTGGGATTGTAGAAGTGCTTGGAATCATGGAAGAATGAACAAAGAGAACTGATGAGAGATGGTCCTTTAAATGGCCCCATTTGGAGTACTGTGTCCAGTTTTGGTCCCCACACCTCAGGAAGGACATACTGGCACTGGAGCATGTCCAGCGGAGATTCACATGGATGATCCCTGGAATGGTAGTCTAACATATGAGGAACGGCTGAGGATCCTGGGATTTTATTCATTGGAGTTTAGAAGATTAAGGGGAGATCTAATAGAAACTTACAAGATACTACATGGCTTGGAGAGGGTGGACGCTAGGAAATTGTTTCTGTTAGGCAAGGAGACTAGGACCCGTGGACACAGCCTTAGAATTAGAGGGGGTAAATTCAGAACAGAAATGCAGAGACATTTCTTCAGCCAGAGAGTGGTGGGCCTGTGGAATTCATTGCCACAGAGTGCAGTGGAGGCTGGGACGCTAAATGTCTTCAAGGCAGAAATTGATAAATTCTTGATGTCACAAGGAATTAAGGGCTATGGGGAGAATGCGGGTAAGTGGAGTTGAAATGCCCATCAGCCATGATTGAATGGCAGAGTCAACCCGATGGGCCGAATGGCCTTACTTCCGCTCCTATGTCTTATGGTCTTATAGTCTTAAATACAGATACCCATGCTCCTAAACCAGACCAACCATTAAATTAGCCATCTTTGCTGCAATTTTAAATAAGTTTATTTCATTTACTTTGTTAATTCCTTTGCACAGTTGCAGGCTGAATCTAAAGCTCCCACAGATCAGATGAAGCCTGCAGGCTGTAATTTACCCACGCCTGGTGTAGGCCCTTTTTATTCAATCTCTCTTCACAGGACACCCCTCTCATCCTAGAAATCAGTATAGTGAACCTTTTCTTGCAACCCTTTTATCTTTTCTTAAATAAGGAGGTCAAAGTTGTAAATAGCACTGCTGGTTCACCATAGCCCTATAGAAATTCAGCATGTCTTCCTTATTTTCATACTGCACCTTACCTGGTGTAAAAAGCTACCATACAAACTGTCTGTCTTGTTTCTTACTGTGTGTGTGTGTGTTAAAATTCTGTAATTTGTGTACAGATTCTCAAAATCTTTGGATCCCAAAATTGATGAGGTTCTCACCTTTTTGAATTTTAATCTTTAAATTATTTATCCTAAAGTGGAATATTTCACACTTGTCCATTTTAGGCTCCACTTCCACCACCTTGCCCATTTTGTTTAACTGATCCCTTTGCAGTTTGCATACATAGTTGCATTCCCACCTAGCTTTGTGGATATATTACACTCAGTCCCTTCATTTAAATCATGTATCTAAATTGATAATAGCTGAGCAGTAAGCACTGATTCTGAGCTGCACTGTAATAGTTACACACTGACTTATTTATTCCAACTTCGTTTTCTATGTGTCATGTCCTTAATAATAGGTTATTACATTTTGCCCGATACTGATGTCAGATTAACTGGCCCATGGGTTTCCTGTGTTTTCCACCCTCCATTCTTGAAAAGTAGTGTTAGATTTTCTACCTTCCCAACTATAGGTGCCATTTTGTAATCTAGCAAAGTCAGGAAGGCTAAAACCAATTTAACCTACAGCTACCTCTTTCAAGACTCTTTAATAGCTCCAAGGGATAGCAGAGCTGAAAATATTACTCCACATATCTGACATCCTTCATTGATCCTAGTTGTTTTTACTCAGTGTGGAGTTCTGCTGAAATTTGAGGAACACTTTAACTATTACCAATAGATATTTTAGAAAGTGTACCTCAGGCTGAATGCAATTACATTCCATTAGAAAGGTAGAAAAAACTTCAATAATAATCCCTGATGACTGCAAAAGGTTCTTGAGGTACATACTATTCTGTAATGAAGTAAGGCTGATTACAAATCTTTGAGTAGAGAATCCTTTTGGGAGAGATGATCATAATGACAGAATTTCATATTAAGTTCAATAAGAATATGACTAAGTCTGAAGCTATGTCTTAAATTTAAGCAGAAGCAATTACAGAGGTAAGAGGGGTGAGTTAACTATACAGAAAACAAATTTATAAGCTTAAGTAAGAAAGTAAAAAGGAAGAGAATACAAGAAGTAAATATGCCCCTTAGAAGCAAAGGGTCTTAAAAGCATTTCACCAATAGCACTGAAAATCTGAGTTAGATTAGATTAGATTACCTACAGTGTGGAAACAGGCCCTTCGGCCCAACAAGTCCACACCGACTTGCTGAATCGCAACCCACCCATACCCCTACACTTACCCCTTGACCTAACACTACAGGCAATTTAGCATGGCCAATTCACCTGACCAGCACATCTTTGGACTGTGGGAGGAAACCGGAGCACCCGGAGGAAACCCACTCAGACACGGGGAGAATGTGCAAACTCCACACAGTCAGTCGCCTGAGGCGGGATTTGAACCCAGGTCTCTGGTGCTGTGAGGCAGCAATGCTAACCACTGTGCCACCGTGCCACCCTGGTTAATGATGTAACCACAAATCTAGCCAAGCTGTAATACTGTCTGGAAATGTGGAAACTTTCTCAAGAATGTCTGGTCCACAAAAGGCAGGACATTGTAACTAATTAATGCCCCATCAGTATATACTTGATCATCTGCAAAGTGATAAGTATCATTGACAGAGGAGTAGGATGATACTTACTTTCAAAAGGTAAAGAACTGTTGGGAGGGATGATGAGCACTGAGCTGGTGGATGCAGGGGAGGATGGCAAAGATTCTCGGGGATGAGGTACAGACCCCAGTGGGTGGGTGATTCAGGCAGAGACAGGACCAAGACCAAGGAGAATTGTGACCACAACCAACACAACTTTCCTCTTTGTGCTTCTCTGCCTCTCTTCCAACCTGTCTCCACTTCTGTCCTCTTGTATTTTAACATTGATAAACTTTTTTAAAAGTTATAGAAGTATTACATAAGAACATGAAAAGCATAACAAATAAGAGCAAGTGTTAAACTTGTGTCCCCTCGAGCCTGTTCTGCCATTCAGTAAGATCATTGCTGATCTGAGTTTTGACCTTGCTTCCATTTTACTGTCTGTCCCCATAACCCTTGACTTGCATGTAGATTAAAAATTGGTTTAACCCAATCTTGAAAGTATGCAATGACCCAGCTTCCACTGCTCTCTGTGACAGAGAATTCTAAAGATTAATGTCCCTCTGAGAGAAGAAAGTTTATAGGAGTTTTAAAAATTGCTGTAACTATTTTCAAACATTGAAAAGCATAATAACCCCCCCCCCCCCCACACCTACTATTTGAGCAAAGTTGTCTTCAGCTTGTGATGTCACTAGAAGATATTGCTTCACCAGTTAGGCACTAAAGCTAAGCCATATTGCAGCAATAAGAGGACATTCTCATTGTACCCAACAAGTCACGTAAGTTGGCATTTCTCTGTGTAGTCAATCTCGAAGGCCTTCACTGGTGGTCACAAAATCAAAGCCAATCTATTGTCCAATGATTCTAACTCTCTTAACAATCTCATAAAATGTTTTACTGTCCTTATGATAAATACTCCAAACCACTTACTGGATATTGAAAATCACACAACACCAGGATTGTAACCTGGTGTTGTGTGATTTTTAACTTTGTTCACTCCAGTCCAACACCAGCACCTCCAGGTCATGCTGAATATTAACATAGCACCATAAGACATGGGAGCAGAAGTAGTTCATTCAGCCCATTGAATCTGCTCTTCTATGCAATGAGACCATGACTAATCTGACAATTCTCAATTCTGCCTTTTCCCCATAACACTTGATTCTCTCTATCTGAGCCTTGACAAACATACAAATCAATTTTTTAACCATGTGATTTAAAGAAATTTGTTCAGACAGAAGTTACTTGACCAAACTACAGAACAACATTGAGACAATATGCACTAAGCATTCTGTGACACCCACCTACCTCAGGAATATTTGCATAACCATTAGGAGTTGCCATTGAAGGTTTCTACCATTTCCTCTGTTCAGTTCAAGGCACTATCCTTCAGTCTAATCTCTACATAAGAATTTTGTAAAATGCCTGTTGGTGATAGTCAATGTGGCTCTCAAGGGCTTCCACATTTATTCATACCTTGATGATTGGTTTATTTAGGCTTATTCCCCTAGGAATTCCCAGGAAAGCAGTCTCTGTCAGATGGAGCAGATGTTCACACAGCTGAGTCAACTAGTGAACCCATAGAGGTCATATTTTACAGCCTTCCCAGGACATCATTTTCTCAGGATCTACTTTACAAATTTCAATGTTCCAAGATATCTGGCACCAGTATTCCCTCTAATTTACATTGGCTGTATGCAGCCTCTTTATTGCGCTTCACTGATCTGAAAGGAAATGCTGCTTATACACAGTTTGCATGTTCTTTGTACTGTACATTCTGGATTGCTATGTGGTCATACACCTTCAAGGAAATGTTGCCTATCATTAGTAAATTGAGTAAAGACTCAGTAGACTGATCATAGCTTGGGGAGGCTAAATGATATAGCCCCTGAGAACCAGCACAGGGGATCTGAATATGTGATTAAACAGATTACACTACATTCAAAGCAATACAGGCAGCATAGAATCTTCAAGCTGTCTGCTCATTTTGATGATTTCAGTATTTAGCCAGCACAAACACACTGTCATTGGTTGAACACATCAGCAGCCAGAATTATGAGTGGCAAGCATCATTTAAATATAGGTCTATATCATTTAAAACTGAGATATTTTGTGGCTAGAGTTGGGAGTGATCATGAAAGAAGTGAGTCCGAACTGGGAAGCATTTGAAATAGGGTAAAACATGGGAGACAGTGGACTCCAGGGCTTTTAGACAACGCAGTTGGATTTGTTGAGAGAAATTGGAAAGAAAAGCAGTGCCATCTTTTCACAGGCAGGCTGGAGGATGTCCAGACAACACCTTAGGGGTTATCAGTGACCAGAAATTGAATTGGACCAGCCATATAAATGCTGTAACTACAAGTGTAAGTCAGAGGCTAGGAATCCTGCAATGAGTAACTCATCTCCTAACTTCTTAGTGCCTGTCTATCATCTACAAGACAAAAAGTCAGGATTGTTATTAAACACCCCACTTGACTGGATGAGTACAGATCCAATACTACATCCTCCAACTATCTCTCCCATCACCACTGATAGACAGTAGCAGCAGTGTGTACCATCTGTAAGATGTACTGCAGAAATTCACCAAGGCTCCTTGGACATCATTTTGCAAAGACTATTATCATTTAGAAAGACAAGGGCAGCAGATGCATGATACCACCAGCACCTCAAGTTACTCACCAAACCACAAACCTTGACTTAGAAATGCATTGCTGTTCCTTTGATGTTGCTAGGTCAAAATCCTGGAACTTCCTAACAACATATCTACACCAAATGGAGATTGTTCAAGAAGGCAGCTCACAATCATCTTCTCAAGAACAACAAGGAATGGGCAATAAACGCTGGCCCAGCTAGCAATATCCACATCCCATGAATGAAGAAAAGAAGAAGTGGTTTCAGGAACTGGGTACAACAAACACGCTTAAAAACATTTTACCAATAGCACTGAAGACCTGAGGTAAAGACATAGCCACGCATCTAGCCAAGCTACAACACTAGTATCTGCCTGGAATAGTAGAAAATTACCTCAAGGTACGTTCTGTCCAAAAAAGCAAAATAAATGTAAAATATGAGCCGATTAATGTCCCATCAGTCTATGCTTGTTTATTTGCAAAGTGATAGGTGTCATTGACCGTGGAATCATCGGCAGTTATTTGCAAAGGCGTAACCTGCTCACTGGTGCTCAGTTTGAATTCTCCCATTGTCACTTAGCTCCTGACCAGATTACAGCCTTGGTGCAAACATGGACAAAATTGTTGAACGCAGAGGTGAGGTGAGAATGACTGTCCTGGTCAATATTTGACCAACTATGGTGTCAAGGAGTCCTCTAAAAATTGAATTCAGTGAGAGTCAAGGAAAATCTCTTTGAAGGTTGAAATTATTCTTTGCACAAAAGAGATAGTTGTGGTTGCTGGACGTCAATCATCTCAGTCACAGGACGTCTCTGCAGGAGTTTCTCAAAATAGTGTCTGAGGCCCAAGCATCTTCAGCTGTTGCATCAATGATCTTCCTTCCGTCGTAAGGTCGGAATGATGGAATCATATTCAATATCATTTGAAACTCCACAGATACTAAAGCTGATCCTGTCCACCTGCGGCAAGACCTGGGCAGCATCAGACTTGACCTGCTAAGTGTGGTGTACAGCAGGGAAGGTGTGGGCAGCTATAGTGTAGTAGCATTATCACTGGACTCATAATCCAGAAACCCTATTAATATTGTAGGGACCCAGGTTAGGATACAGAATGGTAGTACTGAGTGGTAGACGGTGGAATTTGAAGTTAGTAAACATCTAGAATTAAGGTTTTAATGATGACCATGAAACTATTGTTGATTGTTGGAAAAGCCCTTGGTTCAATGATGACCTTCGGGGAAGGTATTATTGTGTGCCTGCTGTTTGCATGGCACTGGAAGCTGAGACATCAGCTGCATCATGGTTAGGTACAGAAATGTGCAAATGGATTTGACCACCAGATGGACTTCAAGAACAGGGCCCATGTCTGTACCACATTGGCCAAGGAATCCACCATTCACCTTCATGTTGTTGGCAGGTTTCTGGCAGGAACCCCATGGCACCAAACAATTAGTTGCACATTCCAATTGGTTTCCTTCTGTATACTGACCTACCACAGACCTCAGTTGAGTCTCTGCAATTGAAGTCATTTGTGACCACACTCTCTAGGCAAGTGGCACCTGACCTATCCGTGCCATCTGTCCAAGCAACTTTTTTTCTTGTATGTCTAATATGCTACAGTCTTAAGTGATAAGGAGTGCCAAAGAGTGAGGTGGTGCATATGAATGTTTGATGTGAGTTTTAATTGCTTGACATTGTAGCTGGGTGCTGATGAAATGAATTGTCTGGCATTAGAACGGCATTTTGTAGGACTTTAAGGTCGCCAAACCTCTTTCAACATTGCAGCCAGGTTCAGGGATTGACACCTGATACTTATATCCATGGCTGTTATTGTACATTGAGCTGAAAGGGTTAATACTGAGGCGTGCCCAGAAGCACCGATTGCTATGATGATATCATTTAGAGCATATGAGTCTGAAAAAATGAGACCTAACATTTGGTCCTACTTATTGTCTCTGTAACAATACTTATCATATCAATAAGTATATTGATATTACCAATATGCATCAGCTACATTTTGTTAATTCAGAGACTCTTCCAGTTAGACCATGAGTAGTTTTCTTCCACCACACTAGACCAAGCAGGCTCTCTAGTCTCCTGCAATTAAAGAGTATGGTGGCTGCAACCTTTGTCATGGGCAGTAGCTGATGTATTGAGATGGTATGCCTATAGAAGAGTTAGCTGCTTCCACTGCTGTGGATCAGGAGTCACATTCATTGCTGACAGGGAAATACAGCAGATTTCCTTTCTTGTAGGACATTAGTGAACCAGATGGATATTTGCAGCAATAGTTTCATTGTCATTAGACAAGCTTATAATTCCAGAAGTATAATTCAATTCAAATTCTATCCTCAGTTGTGGTGGGATTTGAACCCATGTCCAGACCCTTCAACTGGATTTCATTATAATGACATTATAATAAGTCAGCGCTTCCCTGTTTATCTCTGGGACTTCCTTTATGTTACCTGTGTGAAGTGTAAACATCTTGCACATTGTTTGTCCACTGAGTTTTAGGTCGGGGATCATTCTCTGAATGCTCTGTGCAGATATGACCACCTACTGAGAGCCCTACCCTCCTCTATCTTCCAGACATTTCTCCTATTTTGTCTTGCCTCCTTCATTTTTTGAAATGCAGTTTTGCAAAGGCATGCCTACCGGTGTTTCCATATCTGCTTTAGCATCAAACTCCCTGGAGACTCTTGCAATGTCAAGCAAATATACAAAAGTATCAAATATTTGTAGAATTGAATCAGTGATCAAAGAAATCAACCATCAACTAACCTGTAATTTGATGATCCTTTTAAATATTGCTTGTGATCCACTTTCTGTTGTTGAGCATGCATCCAGCAATGTCCGGTCTGGAGAGGACATTAACTGTACTGTTGAGTTCAATTGGCGTAACTGGTGTCAATTCAGCATGAATAATAATTTGCCTGCTCTTCTGGAAAATTATTCACTGTTTACTGACTTATTCCCTCCCCAATATTTGCCAGCACAAAAAACAGATATCATTTTTGGGCTCTAACAGCAACTAAAACAACTTATCCTAGTTTCTCACTCAGGCCGCCTTGATGATCAATCAGCATTTTTAAATTCGAGAATCCAAGTAATATAAGACCTACCCTCTCTCAGAAACGTATCCACCATCTCACCATAGCCCTCAACCCGCCTGATAGGAATATGTTTAATGATCTCTCGACCCAGTTATACTGTCCGCTTTAGTAACTTTTTCTGATAATTTATTCCACAAATCTGTTCTCTAGAGAATAGAAGTTCGACTTGACTCCCATTCTTTCTCATAACTTTTCCAAATTTGTAACTTATATTTTGTAACTTCACTGTAGTGAACTGGTATTACAATCTATTTTGTATCATAATCTCAAAAAAACCTAATTAGATCACTTTAAAATCTGCCTGTTCATATGAAGTTTTAAAAAAAAATCTTTGATGACTGTTGTTATCACTAGTAAGGCCACCAATTGTTGCCCATTCATAATGCTTGGTCTTGGGAAGCTAGAATGGGAAGTTAGTAGAAATGGTGATGAAGTTTACTATTTTTCAAAGAGGACACTTCAATGTTTTGGACCTTTCTGAATAAATAACACATATATTTAATTCTAGATAACTTGGATTATTCCTTTGTTGATTTTGGTATTCATTTCCTTGTAAAGCAAATGCATCCAGCGATTAGTTAGCTGGACCTGAGCAGAGTATTTGGTAGTTTGAACAATGCCATATTAAAAATATGATCACTACTTTTGATCTGTACTATGGTAATACAAATTCATATCTTAGAAAACTTTTCAGATTAACTAAGGATTCTGCTATTTAATATACTGCAAACCCTCATTTTCTTTGATAATCAGCCACCATTAATTTAGTACAGATTACTCTTTATGTTCCTTGTTCCCATGCTAATTATTCACATATACATTGAATGTGATCACCAGGCATATCTAAAAATGAAGTGTCAAACTGGTGAAGCTCTAATACAGGGCAACTTGCATGCCAACAAACAGAAGCAATGTCAATAGACTGGGTTAAGGGAGACAGTGAGGCTGCAGATGCTGGAGAAGGGACGTGCATGGAATAGACTGGGTTAAGGGACCATCAGTTCAAATCCAAGCTCTGCTGTCCTACCACCTCCAATCGTGAATGGTTGTGTGCAATTAACAGGAGGTGGAAATCCACAAATATCACCATTTTCAGTGGTGAGGGAGCCCAACACAGCCAATTTGATTCATTCCACATGATGTCGAGAAGCAGCTGGGGATGCTGGACACTGCAAAGGCTGTGGGCCCTGACAACATTCTAGAAATGATCCTGAAGACTCTGCTCCAGAACTATCCATACCTCTAGCCAAACTGTTCAAGTATACTTAAAGCATTGGCATCTACCGCACAATATAGAAGATTGTCCAGGCATGTCCTCTGCATTGAAAAAAGCACAAATCCAATAAACCAGTTACTCTGTTGGCCAGTGATGGACAGTGTCAATGACAGTACAATCTGGCGACACTGCAAAAGAAATCTTGATGCTCAGTTGTATTTCACCAGGGCCACTTGCCTACAAATATGGGCACAATAACTGTGTTTCAAACGTGAGGTGAGATTGATTGCCAGAGTCTATGGTAATCAGGAGGAAAGCTTTCCACTCGTTGGATTTATACTGAGTGCAACGAGGATATTTTTGATTCAATTACCTTGGTTCTCAGAACATCCATGAAGGAATTATTGGGAATAGTGTTATTGGGTCAACTATCTTCAGCTGCTTCATCACTGACCTTTCCTCCACCATAAGGTCAGAAGTGGGGATGTTTGCTGATGATTGCACAATGTGCAGCACCATTTACGACTCCTCAGGTACCACAGAATACCATGTTATGCAGCCAGACTCAGGCAACATCCAGGTCTGGACTTGGATAAATGGCAAGTAACATTTGCGCCACAGGCAATTACCATCTCAAAGAAAATGTAATCATCAAATGGCATTATCAAAGTGGAATTTCCTAGTATCAATATCCTTGGCCTGAAACTACATTTTTTAAGTGCAATGCTAAGTAGGTCTTAGGCTAGGAATTCAGTGGTCAGTGCTTCACAATCGGTCTTTCCAAAGCATGTCCATCATCTGCAAGGTGCAAGTCAGGAGTATGGGGCAACAATCTTCACCTGCCTCGATGAATTGATCAGAGCAGCAGTCAGCAATATTTGGAAATAAGGTTGGTAACGGTGCCTGAGAAATCGAGTGGGTTTGTGGCAATACTGGTGATCAGCAGAATGAAGGATTTTGCCACACACAGAGGGTGAAGTGAATGATGGGCAGCAGCAGGATCCACAAATGCATTTTTGAACTACCCGGCCCTACATTTGTTGTATAATTATTTGTTTATCAAACGTAGTATTATTGATCATATTGATCATCCAAAGTGGTTTGTTAGGAGTGCTAAATTAAGCCTGTTCATAGGTGTGTTGATACAGAATTAAAGTGAGGTAGCTCAGACTATCATTGCAGTGCCGTGTTAATCTTTTTCTCTCTATCCAGATGGATGACGATCTGAATTTGTTATATACCAATTTGTGGTGACTTTCTTGTGGAAGAGATTTGTTGAAATTCAAGCTGCATTTATCTAACACTGTGGGTCACAACATGTCTTAAATTGAATATCAAGAGTCTCCTAAGAGTAATTTTGTGTAAATATCGAGTCAATATTGCTGATCCATGTTGTAAGATTTCCTTTAGTTGCCACGCCTTTACAAAGCATCTCCATGGGTTGAGCATTGGTGCATCCTACTGATAATCTTGAAAGACCATCTTCCTATTTTGATCATCTTATGGAGGATCACAATGAGAAGAGTTACAATGCAACTCATAAAACCTTATATAGTTGAATCACTTCACAGTTCATACATTATTACTGAAAGGTAAAAATAACTTCCCCTGTAACAGACATAAAGACACCAGAAAAAGCAAGTCCTGTATTGTTAGCATGGAAGTTATGAATCAGCTATACAAAGCCTTAATTAGACTACATCTGACAATAGTTCTGGCCTTGGAGGGAGTGCAGGGTAGATTTGCCAACATGATATTTGGACTCCAAGGGTCAAGCATTGAAAAACTATAGTTGTGTTCCTAGGATTTAGAATGTTCTGAGGTAATTCAATTGATATTTCAAGATATTAAATGAAACAGATGGTGTAAATAGAAATTATTTCCTCTGTTTGGTGAATCCAGGACGAAGGGGTGTTGTTTAAAAATTGGAGTTAAACCTTGCAGGAGTAGAATTAAGAATGGCATGGAAAGGAAAGTGTAGTAGGAATTTGAAATTCCCTCCTGCTATTGTAATTAATACTCAACCAATAGTTAATTTTAAACCTGGAACTGATATATGGTGTTAAGGGATACAAGGCAAAAGCGGCTATGTTTGGAGTGAGTTGCAACTTAGCCCTGATCTGATCAAAGTGCAGAATAGGCTCAGAGGGCTGAATGGCCTACTTCTGAAGCTGTCATCCTGGAATCACTAAATGCATAAATATCATTTTCTGCATTTGGCTGTGCCTAAAGAGACTGAGTTTCATAGGACAGTGTTTCTATTTTTGCTGCTTTTTGCCACCAGCCAGCAATATCTTGCTGTAGATATAATTACATGTTGAATCACTTAAATTTGATATTCCATTGTTAATTTATGATTTTTTTCAAGCATGCTGTTTTTGAGACATCATGTACCATATGACACTGTAAGAATCAGAATACTTAATAACCCTGAGGGTGATGCATTAAAAGGATAATACTTATCTTGTTAAATGTCACATGCTGGATATTAAAATAATTCATGTCTACTCTTTGTCACCACGTTGTTTTGTCAGATATTGGCTTGAGGATGTCATTGAAGGTGCCACTTTCTATAACTTTGACTATATCTGAGACTGCAATTATCCTGACCTTGTGTTGAAGTGGTTTTGAGTATACATCAATGAAAAAGTGGCAGTAGAAGTGTGTTGTCAGGTCTAAAATGCTTGCCTGGTACCACTTGATCACAGAGTTTAGGCTGACTTTTGAGTGCTGTACTGACAGAGTGCTACACTGTGGTAGAGACCATCTTTCAGATAAAAAGTTAAAGCAAAGTCTCTGTACATAAGGAACTTATAACACTATTCTAAGAAGAGTAGGAGCATCCCAGAGTACTAGCCAATATTTATCCCTCAACCAATTCCACTTTTTTTTAAAGAAAATCATCTCGTTATTAATTCAGTGATATAATGGGTGCTTGCTGTGTGTAAATTAGCTGTCATATTTCCTATGTGTATCAGGGACCTCACTTCCAAGAATACTACATTGTCTTTAAAATGTTATGTGATGTTCTAAAATAAAGATACATTTGCTGTTTTGAATATCATCTGTTTAGTGGTGCTGCACCTTCTTGCTCTTTAAAAAACAAAACTAGTGGACCTTGGAGATCCTCTCTTGTGCCCAGACTCTCATGATGCATGACTGATTTTGCTTAATGTCACTGAGACTGGATGGATGTAGTGCTTACAGTAAACTCCAGCCTGCTGACTGTTAACACGATTTCACAGGTGCTCATTTGATAAATCTAACTACATGATAACTCATCTAATTGATCGTAATATCATTCTACTAACAAGAGTAGCAGGACGCAGTTTCTATTCGTATTCCAAGGCTATTTCTGCAAAACTCTGAGTCACCAGTAGAGATGTGTAGAGTAAATTGGTCGTTTTGGTGATGAAGTTTAAGATATCAAGCTGTAGAAGATGCAACAAAGGAGGATGGTTCAGTACGGAACAGATAGGCACTCCCTGTTAATTGTCACATGTTATTATTGGACAAGTCAGATCCCACACTTAAATCTGACTTGATAGATGAAATTTTCTTTTTTTTCTTTAACAAGGTAGGCTTACATTGAAATAGAAACTGCAGTGCTGCAGGTCTGGTTTTAACAATAAAACAGAAGTTTATTACAGATAATAAAATAAAACAAAATAGAATTAACCAAAAAATTACATAAATTGCAATTGGAAGGATTTCAAATTGCACAGTAAAAAATATTTCACCTATCTCAACAGCATCTTTTTACAGTTCTCAAATGCAGAGTTCATTTGTTTCCCTATTACATCTAGAGGGTAATTTAAATGGCTTTTTCAATTTCCAGTTTTGAGAGTTTGATAGTGTCATCCTTGAGTATTTACACAACTAAATTTAGTCTTTCTCAGCTTCAGGGTTTTAACAAGACATTTCTGATCTTGAACTATCAAACTAAAAGCCTTTATGTTGAGGTGTTCGATTTCTCAACTTTCTAAACAAACTCCTTCTTCCAGCAGAACTGTTTCACACATGCAACTTTAATCAGGACATCAGCAAACTGAAACCAAATGATTTCCAAGCTATACGGGTGTTTCCCCTAAGCAAAACGAAATCCTCTCCTGATCGTTCAAGCTAAAAGCAGACGAAGGCTCTTCCGTTTATTCTGTTCACTCATCAAATTCTCCCAATGCAAACAAAGTCCCATTATCACTTCAGGAACTGCCATCATCATAATTTTTGTTTCTTAAAAATTGCTCAGAATATTGACACGTTAACCACAAAATCCCTCACGTGCAAAGACCAAAGCCCACATGCCACTACTTCAAATTCTAAACTCCAAAATAAATGATATTAATATATCACATACCTTTTTTCACACAATGCAGTTACAAAGAATCATTGTGTTTGAATGCAGATGAGAAAGAAACTTGCTGTTTGAAGATAGGTAAGGTTACATATCTTCTATACTTATGCAAATATTTCTTGTAGAAACATCAATCATGGGACAAAATTTGGAGCTGTAATGCATACATTCCCCAATGGATGTGGGAATTCTCAAACATTTGAGGAATTGCCTTTTGTAGAAATGCTTTCATAATGTTTAAGCTGCATAGATATTTTCTCTTCAAGGTGAAAGTGGTAGCTGAGAAGCAGTAAACAAATGCTGAGTTATCCCAGGCTCTTCAGTCAGGGCTATCTCATTGCATTTAGCAGCTTTGTTTGAAGAGGATACCTTTGTCCTCATAAGAAAATTATTTTAGTTACTTCCAGGATAACAGTCACTGACAAACAGCCACATAAATAATTACGCATTTGTGACAAGATAAGCAATAATGTGCTGTTTTTCGTGAAATTTAGGGCTTTATAGGAAAAACAGTGGTGCCAGATGGTACTGCAGGATAGCTTGTGTTCAGTTAAATCCTGCCACTCAGTGAAAGGAGTGTGTAGTTTCCAACTGATGCTTCCTTTCTGTGTGAAAAGTGATATGGATGTCCTTAGACTGCCATTTGTGTATAACATGTGTATGTTGCAAAATCAACAGTGTAGCAGTCAATTTCTTAGTAGTTTGAAAGTATTTGATAACATGAAGTCTCAAAGCTCTTATTATCTTGACTGTCATAAATATATAGGCAATATTTGACCAAGTGTAACATCATGGCATCCTAAAAATAAATTGCAGTTAATGGGAATCCGGGGGAAAGCTACCTATTTGTTGGAGTCCTACCTAGCACAAAGGAAGCTAGTTGATCTTTTGGGGAGATTCATCATCACAGTGCCCGAAGCTCACTATAAGAGTCCCTTTGGCTAGTATCCTAAACACAGCTGCTTCGTTATTGGCCTTCACTCCACCAAAAAGTCAGATGTAGAAACATTCACTGGTGATTGCACTGTTCAGTACTATTTGCAACTGACGCAGTTCATGCCTACGTGCAGCCAGACCCAGAGGACACCTTTACACCTCTCCACCTTTCTACCTCCCTTTACTTCTGTCAAATCCTCCTTAAAACCACCTTTTAACGTAGATCCCGCCTGTCAAATCTAACCTTCCTGTCTCTTGCTTCTCATCTTCGGGGTCCTAGCTAATAGCTTCCCCGTGATAATGGCCTAGCTACTGCCAAATGTAACTCCTCGTTTGATTCTTCAGGAAACTTCCAACAAGACCTGCAATCTTGTAGGTAAAGAATCACATGATTTTCACTTCAGTTAGAATTTTTTTATTGAAGCAAACTTCTAAATGATGTCTTATGTCTCTATGAGGGAAATATTCCAGTAGAGCACAAATAGTTATGACAACAATGATAAACTCATGGCACCTGCCAATCCAATAGTTGGGGAATTCAAAGATTTAGCAAGTTTGAACTTCAATTAATGAATTTACAATAAACCATGGGTGTTAAAAGCGGTTCTGCTGTAGCTTGCCAGCTTCCTGTGGTAGAATGTTGCTGTCTGCAACATCTTGCTGATAAGGGGTGAGGCCCACTATGTGATGTTATTACAGGACAGCATGGTGGCTCAGTGGTTAGCACTGCTGCCTAACAGTGCCAGGGACCTGGGTTCAATTCCACTTTCAGGCAACTGTGTGGAGTATGCACATTCTTCCTGTGTCAGCGTGGGTTTCTTCCAGTTGCTCTGGTTTCCTCCCATAATCCAAAGATGTGCAGGCTAGGTGGATTGGCCAATGGAAATGTAGGGTAACAGAGATGAGGTGGTGGGGGTGATTCTGGGTAGTATACTCTTCAGAGAGTTGATGTGGGCTTGATGGGCCAAATAGCCTGATTCAACACTGTAGGGATTCTGTGATTCCATGAAGTCAGATTCAAGACGGAAATCTGACTGTGGTTCATATTTTTTTTTAAATTAACAATATTTTCTCTGTAACACAGGTGTGCAGTGCTGCAGATCTGGTTTTAGCGATAAAACAGTTTATTGAGATGAAAGAAGATAAAGTAGAATAAACCAGGCTAATTACATATAACACAAATTGAAACAAAAATAATTGCTATTAAAATATATATAAATCACACATCTTGCATCGTATGATTAATTGATGGCATTTAAGAGGTTGCAAGGTAAGCATTTCACTTTGCAGAGGAGATTTTCAAAGTTCTTTGTTTTGGGGGCATTTCAAAGATATGTCAGATTTGCAGTCCTATCTTCGTAGATACTGGAAGAGTGAGTGTGAAGGAGATGTGAGAGATATGAGGTGGTTTGGATGTTGGTGTGAGGATGAGGTGAATCAGGACAACTGGGTTGAAACCCAATAATTAGAGGGGAGCTGCCTTGCTTGTCATCCTTGCCATTCACTTATCTTTGTTTCCACCTTGGATCTGCCTCTTGATGCAATGTGTCTGTTTCTAACCCAGCTTGCACCAAATTGATAATATGATGAGCGGCAACTTCCTTAACAGTGATGAGTTTGTGGAGTCAATACCTGTCTCCTTGACAAACATCCGGTGTAATTTTCTAAAGACACTGTTTCCATACTGAAACAGTCTGGTGTCTGATTTGGGTGGACTTGCTAGACACCCTTTTAAATATGATCTGGCTGGGAACACGTTGCTGCTATTTGAAAATGTCACTCACCCCCTAATCACCACCAAACCGTGCCCCCACCACCTACCCCCACAAAATAATTGTCTAATGTATCACTTTTCTGAAATTAAGTGAAATCTTCTGAGAGAGCAATCAGCATTTTAGCAATGTTGTCAGTTGCAAATGTTAGCTTGTGATTAACAATCCATAAAACTAATGGAGCATTTAGAATTGCGTTGTATTGTGCAGATGACCATGTGTCTGTTATTCTGTGTCTCTATGATGAATTGCTTCTGCCACTTTCCAATGTACATCAGATGTTAATTTGGCTGGAGTTGCAGCTAAACGTATAAGTATGTACTTATACATGTTGACAGATTTATTTTAAAAACAGTATGTCTTATTTATTAATATCCAATGGACTAATGGAGACAGTAAACTCCAGTTCAAAAGGCACATTTTCATAGGATCTTTGGGCTTAAATCTTGTGACTTAAATATGTTTGTCTCACTGTGCCATTCAATCGTACCTCATGATTATAGTAGCAGCCCTCCCATCTTCATTTACAACATAGTTGTACGTTTTTTAAAAAAAAAATTCCTTCCAACAATCAGGTGTGATCTTCTGATCAAGGGCGATGGTGTGTTACTGATGCTGTTCCTGTAATCAAGCACGAGAATGTGGCTAATGGTAGCAAAACATAATGTGCTGTTTGGAAAAGCACCTCTACCAATGACCTAGTTGAGTTCTGAAGCTCTTCATATAGGATTGTCTTTTCCCCCATGATGTAACAGAATAGTTCATTTACAGAATTTTCTGCCAGTCTGCCTGTGAATTATTTTTAATACATTTCCTCCAAGAAAAAGCAAATGAAGCTTTTAACAAATTTTGCATTAAAATATTTTCCATTTCCAGTGAATTTATTTCATCTATATGGCCTTTATTTCATTAAATTTTGGCTCCTTTCCAGATAATTTATCTATTTGTCTTTGTATTTTTTTCTATAAAATTGTTTTTTTTTAACAAAGCTATTCCCTCTAGCTTTAAGGGTAGGATAGTCTAGGCTATGGACTTTCCTGTAGCTGTCATCAATTTTACTTCATAATTGGGGAGAATAAGGTACAGTTCAGCAGAGTGAGTTAGTCTGTGTCAACTTGTCTCTCATGCAGAGATAGAATTCCTGGAGCTGTCACCTCATAGTTAGCAAATCAAGTTTACAGGAGTAACATGTCTATTCAAATATGTAATACTCCCTCCCCTTTTGAGTATTTGGCTACATCAGCTATACATACATATAAAATTACTCAAGGCTCAAAATCCAAATTCCGTAAATAAGTAGTGCAATTTGAATGAAGCACCTAAAAGGCAACAGTGGCGGATCAGCCAGCAACAAAGTACTGTGAACAAGTACTTCCTATTTGGTGACTGCACTTTAATAAGAGGTCAAATATTTGAGAATCCAATCAGGGTGTGGGGTGGGTGGGGGGTTGAACATTATAAATTAATATTCTTTACCGGCCTAGCACCCAGACATTATCCGAAGGTCTAGTCAAGTTCTGATGGAACATAACATTGTGAATTAAAGTAACAGAGAGCACTGGAAACTCATGTTGTTCTGGTTAGAAGTCAACCGTATCTACCATTTGAGTTGTGAACTGTCCCACTATATCAGTATTTGCAGATTTCTGCTCATTTCAACAGTTGATTGTGTGTTTGATCTAAACCCACATCTGGGCTATTTCTGAAAATGCTACTTGCTTGCAGTATGCCAAGACAATTACGGATGTGCATTTGTTAAATGGGGTAAATGTTAACTACAAATGGGTATTGTGAGACTTGCTCATCTGCTTGTCTAAACTGATGTTTGCCTTCACAGCGGCTGAATTCCACCGATCTTAATCCTCTGGGAATTTCTAGGGTACTTCTGCCTCCAAATAATAATAAAAAATAATCAATACTTGGAATTTATAAATATTTCTAGGCTCTAGTTTCTAGTTCTACTTAATTGCACTCAATATAAGAAATTCAGACAAATTCATTTTTACAAATGATACTTCAAGGAAGTGAAGACTGTAATTTGACTGCTAAAAATGTTCTCCCACACAAGGCCTCATAGATTAAAAACAAAGCAGAACTATGAGGTCTTTAATGAGCAAAATTAGCTAAAAACAGTGCCCAAGGATATCAGCAGTATAAGAGTTAATACCATGTCGAGTTTCACTCACATTTGTTGAGTTGTTGTACCTTGATAGGTCACTGGCCCAATATTTAGCAAATCAGAAGGGACTGAGTGATTGAGTCTTTTATCAAAACATCATTCAGCAAATCTATCAGTTTTTTTTATCTTTATCATATTATTGGGTGTGTACATTTAAGTTTTGGCTGTGGCAAAAAAACTCTCATTGTGTTTTGATCTTTTTGAGGAGGATGTAGGATGTATAGAAAGATAAAGAACTGATTATAAATCTGTAGGTATTTTTTGTTAAGGGTTGGATAATAAAACAAACTGTAAACCATGTTTTAATGTTACATCAGTTGTAGATGGTGTTCGCCTGTATAAGTCTGTCAGTCACTTGCATGAATATTAGGATTTGGGTTTTTGTGGCATTAATGAAATTAAACCATTGCGTTAGTTTTCTTTCTTCAGCTCTAGTGATGTAGATGTGCTTGGACTCTTCACTGTCTGATGTACTTCCCATACATTTATCATCCAGAGCTCATGATTAATAGGGTACCTACAATGCTAAATAGCACCTACCGATACTTTTACCTGAGCTGCAGTTTCCTCATTTGAATAGGTGAGGAACCAAAGTCAGCAGAGCAATTTTTGCTAGATTTCATCACTCAAAATTCAGTTGGAATTTCTTCTAAATTCCTCAGCTGCCCTGAGGCTAAGGCTCAATGCTGATACAGAGATTAATCCCAAAAGAGCCCGTATTTCTCAGCAGAGAAATTAAAGCTTGCCAGTTTTCCTTTCACCTGTCCTTCTGACAGCTCTGTCAGTAATGATGTGCCATACACATGGCATAATCCCCATCCTATGGTAAAGAATAATTTATTAAGAAATTAAGGGGCTTAGCTCCTCTGTCGGGTTGGTCTTCAAAAGTTGGCTGATAGTGGTGACAGCATGATTATCAATGAAAAATTATTTAACAGTACCTTGGGGCTTTTTTAGACAAAGCCTAATAAGTCACATGGGTAGATATCAATCAAATTTATCCCCTTTAGATTTTGTAAATATTCCCTGAAGTTAAAGCAAATTACGTTGATTATATGGCTCCTCTGCATGCAGTTCAGAGTGACTGTGGGGCACGGTCCTAGTTTAGGGAGAAGCATATTTTTAGAAGCTCTCAGGCAGCGTGACATGTTTGCTAATAAAGCTGACACAGTTTCTCCCTTGCTTCGAGAATCTTAGTCAGGCCAACAGGAGGTACAACAATTTTTTTTCAAACAACCCATCACTTGTATGTGGGATGGCTGCTTGTGTTGAAATGCTAGTATTTCAATAAAAATGTTCTAATTTACACTTAAGATTAGCACTGCAATACCATCATGTTCTAAATGATGTGGTTTGTTTTTGAAACACAGTAAATAGTTCCAAACACGGGGCTGTTTAATTCTGTTTGTATTCTTCAAACCAATGAAGGTATAGTTAGTATTTCCAGTGAATAATTAGTTATGTTTCTTTACTCAAGTAAATGAATAAATGTGAACAATATTACCTTTTAGCCTTTAGCATTGAATGTTTACAGGATTTCATTTATTCAAAGCTAAACTAAGACATTAAAATTAATGTATTTTCAAGATCCCAAATAAAAATCAGCACTCATTGGGTTAACTAATGGAAAGTTCAAGGCCACTAGAAATAATATTTAATGAACCAAGGATGGCAAAAATATTTTACTTAATCAGGAGTGTAACCCTGGTAAACAAACATTTTTTTTCCCAAACTCATATCTCACTAAGGAATTTGACCTTGTTTTTATTAGCAACGATTAATGAATAATTAATTCATTCAACCCGAGCTTCCTTCAAAATTCTGAATTTATATAAACTGCAGAATGGGTATATGTTTATTTTTTCTTGACGGTTATTGGACAGTAGTTTAAAAGGTTGTAACAACCATATTAGTGCTTTAATATATTCAGTGGATTTTGAAGGTGGAAGAAGATGGAAAGGATTTCTGCAATAGAGCAGATATAGTTTCCTTTACAAATCAAGTGATGAATTCAGTAAAGTAGGCTTACATTTATGCACAAAACCCAGGAGCTTCTCATAATTCACCATCTTGTCCAGATAACGAAAACATTGTCATCTTATTACAGCTCAGGAATGCTACAATAGGTTCTCATCACCCTTGCCTTCCTTTCAAACCTCACTAAAAAGGAAATAAAAGAAGCAATCACTCATATTTCAGATCAATGTAATGAGCCAATATCAGATTTTACGGTCTGTTTATCGTGTGTAAATATTTGCAATTAAGGGAAGTTATTCTAGCAACACAAAATGCTGAAATGACTGACTGTCAGTTTTTTACAGCATTATGACAGAATACTTAACTCTTGCTCATTGCTTACTTTCCAATTCATATAGTCAATGGTTTAAATCCTAGGGCTGCCTGACATTTGTATTTGAGCTCCATACTTATTAAGTCTTCATCAGCTCTCGGCCACACAACCTTATAAGGTGTACATAAGACCTTAGTGGAGGAAAAAGTAGGATAAGATGCCCATCTATGAAAGAAATGTGTCCATTAACAACAAGGTAGAAAAATGCATAAATGTTCAAGTAACCAGAGAAAACAGTGTAGAACATGTATGAAAATTGTACATCTGTAGGCTCCTTGACACAGTTGCACTGATTAATACTGTGGTTAAGGAAATAAACCATGTACAGATAATCCACATAGATTAAAATTCACAGGTTTGATTTTTCAGTCCTTCCTAAATTTGCTGATCTCATCCAGAGTAATGTACAGGGGCGACAGTTGGCAGGTTAAAGGAAAGAACCAACCTTTACTAATAATTACTATTTACAATCAATACCTTGTTAATCCATATAGGAATAAGTTTGGCTATGATGCTATGTACAGTTGGATACCCTGGTCACTCTCAATGTCTAAGTTTACATATAGAAGAGTGGCCATTTAAGAACTACATACATCTGTAGAATTATCTCCTCACAAGATTCTGCATGTGTATAATAAGTAAGCTCAGACATCAGTTACTGTTTGAGGACAGCCCACAAGAGTGCATTTAAAAAGATACCTATCCTTTGATACATTTATTGGGGTGTGTCATCAAATAATTTCCCAACACTTGATAATACCCATTCAATTATGATTGCATCATGCAATATTTATACCTAAAATAGCTATTCTCTATTCATTACATGCATTATTAACTGTTGTAAACTTCTGATAATTTGATGTTTTATGAAGAGATTTCTAGAGCTGGATTGTTTGCAGTTTACACAGTATTAGTTATATTATTAATTAAATATTTTAAGTCAAAAGAGAGAAATAGTTTCTGCTAAAGAATTAGGAAAATAAGTATTTTCAATCAGAACATTGATATTCTGTAGAATAACTTTCAATACTCTACAGTACAAGTTCATGAACAGAAATGGAAGGCTTATTTAATCATTGTCGGTGGCACGGTGGCACAGTTGTTAGCACTGCTGCCTCACAGCGCAAGAGACCTGGGTTCAATTCCCACCTCAGGCGACTGACAGTGTGGAGTTTACACATTCTCCCCGTATGGATTTCCTCTGGGTGCTCCGGTTTCCTCCCACAGCCCAAAAATGTCCAACTCTAGGGGATGGGATTTCTGCCCTGGTGTCCTTGGTTCGAGGGAAGACCTGTTACTGGCCACAAATTCCTTGCCAGTACTTAGTAATATTGGCCTTCCCCAAAGGAGCCAATGCTGAGCTCTTGAAGGTCCTCCAACCTTCAGCAAAGATTCCTATCACGTGGAGTAAATGCCATCCATTGACTACAAACAATGGATGTTGAATCCTAATATAGATTTTCTTCTCGATAAGGAAGAGTTTAACCTCTGTGATGGTGCAGTTGAGATGAGGGACTCAGAATGTATCATAGAATCTCTCCAGTGCAGAAGGAGGATATTTGGCCCATTGAAACCGATGTGCATCCCATCCAAACCCAGCCCCTTACCTAATCCCCACATTTCCCATAGCTAATTCACCTAGCCTGCACATTCCTAGACACATGGAGCATTGAGCATGGCCAATCCACCTAATCTGCAAACCTTTGGACGGTGGAAAGAAACCAGGTCACCCCAGCAGAAACTCATGCAGACACAGTGAGAATGTGCAAACTCCACAGGCAGTCACCTGAGGCTGGAATCGAACCTGGGTCTCTGATGCCATGAGGCAACAATGCTAACCGCTGAGCCACCATGTCAGCCCATGTAAGAAGCAACTGTCACCAACACATTGCCAGAATAGCATATAGCAATGCATGAGACTTCGAATATGTTATGTCTCACTCATCAGTTATTTTGTATTCTTTCTGTTAATTTTGTCCCCTTTCTACGGTCCACAGGAGGCTTATTATGGTACTGACTTGGAACAGTTTCAATGCCACTAAGCTCAAGCTGTATGTGAATCATGTGCCATAGGCCACCTGAGCCTCCAACATTAATTGCAAGTTGTTAGCCTTAGTTTATGAAATGTAGGCTACCTTTTGAAACATCAGTCCAAATTGGACCAGTATAGTTTACTATGGAAAGGGTCAGGACTCATTTGTGTGCAGGCTGCCATGCTGATACAAGGTATCTGGCATATGTCATTTGCTCTGGAGTTTTGCTCTAGGCAGTCTTCAGTAAAGTGATTTTTTTTTTTATAATAGTTACCAAACAAATTTGTATCAGCAGTGGAAAGGTACAGTCAAATCTGGAGAACAGTCATACTCATAACAATTTGGCCTCACCCTCAAATTATGTTTTTGGATCTGTTCCGGGCAGTTTCTGAAAGCTTCTCTATGCTCCAGTTGTATTTACACTGACTGCTCATTTTATTTCAAGGGCTTGGTAAAGTTCCAAGACTGCTACCCTAGTTGGTCTAAAATCCAAAGGAACCTGGACTTGGTTCCTGGCACCAGGAAAGTAGTTTTTGTTTTGCATTGATATATTCTCATTAAGGCAAGAGGACAGATTCCCACACTCACTCTAAAATGAGTCACAATTTTAATACATTAAAAAAAATCTGGCTTTTGAACAAATCCCCTTCAAATAATGATTGTAAACAAAATCTGTTTGCCGAAAGAAAGCCTACCAGCAGTCATTTGGTATCAGAAGTACATGCGCTAATGAACCAAAAGCTGTTAATGTGGTTTCTTCAGTTAAATTGATTCATGAATTTTGAAGAGAACATTATCTAATGAATTTACTTTGAATAGAAAGCAATTAGAGGGACATACCATTCTGCTTAACCCCAAAGACACCCTAGTGCCACAAATTAAGTACATTTTGAAAACAGATTCATAAAAACTGAAATAGATTTGCTGTCTTGTGACCTCTACTAATCCTTGTAAATTAATGAACAAAAAAGTTAATTCCTAAGCTGACCCTTTTCTAATAACGCATGGATTATACTGAGTTTTAGTACATTTAGGGTCATAATATTAATCAGATTGTTCCAGTAAAGTTATTATGTTTTCTGATAGACAGACAGTACTTGGTTTTAGATTCAAAATACAGTACTATTTGAAAAATCTACTTCAACATTATTCAAGTTCCTGCTGTAAATGCACAATCCATCACCCTGCCTTTAATGAAACACTATTCATATCAACTGTGATGTACTATGCAGTAAGTAATAGCATTGTTCCATGCCATAAAGTTAAGAGCTGCTGAAGTGTAATAAAGTCCTGACATATTATAATTGTATATTAATATAGAGTTTTAACTGAATATGCACTGTTGATGTGAAAGAATTTGTAAAACATAAGAATGATGATTACTTTCTTACCATGTGCATGTAAAAGTAATTTACAGAATAAATACAAATTCCTTCATGTACCTGTAAAATGGTTTTTACATGTATGAGAGAATTTTTGCCAGATCTATTTCTAGGCACTGTCCTATGTATACATTTTTTGTGTTTAATTGGTTGTGAAGAGCTTTGAATCATAGAATTCCTACAGTATGGAAGCAGGCCATTCAGCCCATCAAGTCTACATTGACCCTCTGAAGGGCATCCCACCCAGACCAAACTCTATCCCTGTTACCCCTATGCCTAATCCACCTAACCAAAATATCCCTGGACACTGGGCAATTTAGCATGGCCAATCCACCTAAACTGCACATCTTT
This sequence comes from Chiloscyllium plagiosum, assembly GCF_037043375.1. Classification (NCBI taxonomy): domain Eukaryota; kingdom Metazoa; phylum Chordata; class Chondrichthyes; order Orectolobiformes; family Hemiscylliidae; genus Chiloscyllium; species Chiloscyllium plagiosum. Next base: position 37,737,992 of record NW_028270160.1, read on the forward strand.
GGACTGTGGGAGGAAACCGGAGCACCTGGAGGAAGCCCACATGGACATGTGGAGAATGTGCAAACTCCACACAGTTAATCGCCCACCTCCGGAATGGAATCCAAGCTCCTGGTGCTGTGAGACAGCAATCTAACTACTGAGCCAAAGTGTTACCCTTTGGGATATCCTGAGGTTACGAAAGGGGCTGTGAAAAAGCAAATTTCTTTTGTTCAACCATCCTTGTACATTCTGCTTCCCTCACTTGTAATAGATTTATGGATTTATAGTTGCCCAGTGTGGATTCACAAAATTCTCTTTGTCTTGTGCCAAAATGTTTATCTTGACTTTTGCAATGATTTTGTCGAGGGACTTCCATCTTTCATATCTGGATTAGTAGATCTAGTGTGTATATAGTAAAATCTGTTCTATTGCGTGACCAGTTATCATCACGGATGCAAAGACTGTTATCATGCAGAGACATTATTCAATTGCAGCAATTCAGAATGTTTGAAGTTGAACAGCATGCTTAAAAGGTATTTTAAACAGCCTGAAGAAAAAAAATTAGAAGTTATGTTATTTACATCAACTGTGTATGTGCCAGGCTAAAAATAGTGGCTAGAAAGCAAACATACCTAAGTATTAATTAAGGATGGGTCCTAAAAATCATTCAAAAACACTTGCATGTTATAACTAAACTATATTTGCATATTTGAATTAACCAAGCAGTCAACTAAATCACTTCTGCCAAATTCTGAAGTATTTACACAAAAATATGCCATTTGGCCACTGGGCGTTTAAACTTCACACAAGCCTCCTCCCATCCCTTATCTAACCACATCAGCAAACCCTACTATTCCCTTCTTCATGTGTTTATCTAATTTTCTCTTAAATACTATTCCTTGCAAAGTCTTAATTCACTTAATTGTGATAGCGAGTTCCACATTCTAATCACTGTGCAAAGACATTTCTCCTGAATCTTTATTGATTTATTGGTGAACCTGCATGTGAAAATATCTTCTCTCTATCTATTCAATTAAACCCTTTCATAATCTTAACTTTGTTGCCTACAACCCTTCTCCTCCACACACAGAATGGAAATATGTGATAAACCATTGTTTTATATTAGACTGCACACCAACTGAGTACACCTGTATTCTTTTTTGTAATGGTAACAAAAAAATTTATTGTGTCAAGAGAAAGTTAGACGTGGAATGTCAGAATCAATACAGCAGAATATCTGATATCACAATTTTGAAAATAATGCACTTTTTTTTGCTGCATGGGACAAGGTCCTGACATCAGAAGCATTTGGAACTATGAGGTTCTGTCCTAATTTGTCCAATCTCTTTCTGTGACATAAAACTTGTGTTTCAAAAAAGAACAATAAATTATGACTTATTAATCTTCATAAGTGATATCTCCCTACACAAGACATATGATCGTTTCAGCACTCCTGTCTGCCATCCTGTTCCTTAATGCTGTACTGCACACTTAGTATTGCATAAAATATCAACTTCTGAACTGAAACTGGCATTGTTTCATGCTTCTAAATCTATTGGCATATCTTGCCAAGAACTGCATGTGTCACTGCCATTTTGGCCATTAAACATATGCGAAAAGGTGGCTTGTTAATTTAAAACTGGAACAGGATGTTGAATATGTTTAGAATGTGAATTGCTATCGAAATAACAAATGTGGAGCAGAAGTGAAATAGACTACAAACATTTTTAGATACAGATATGAACATTTATTAGATGCCAAAATGTTAGTACAAATATTTTTATTTACATAGTACGCAAATGTTAATATACTCCCTATTAATGTTACAGTAAAATTGAAATTATATGTTCAACTATAGCTTACAATTGCTGATAATTAATTGTAACCCATTAATAATAAATACTTTTCCAATGAGTTTGTTTGGACGAGTGGTTAATCTCCTTTGTTTTATTGAAAACATTTTAGACATTCGTTTTCCACTGATTTTGGGTTTGCATTTTCCCTACATCTTGGAAATGATTTTTTCTAATGCACGGTAATTGTACAAGGATGTCCGTTACTGCATCCCCGCCCTGACGGGGCAGGCCACTAGTGTGGAACTCTATAGCCAAGTTGACAGACCTGCCATACCACTGCAACCTCAGGGGTGACCAACCAAGATCATCCGAGAGCATTTGTGCCATTGTTACCAGAGTGTGTTGAAGGAATAGAGACTGATTGTTTATTCATTTTTTTATCTCTCTGTGCTCCTTTTTGTTTCTTGAAAGAAGCTCTTGGGCTCCTTGAGACCTTTATAAATTTTGCTTCAGTGTCCTGTAAGATTTCTCCTCCACCTTCCAGAAACAGACATTTTCATAGTAGTACAGATCACAATCAGAGTTCACTCTGCACTTTTAATAAGGTCTTATGTAGGAACCTAGGCAAAAACATTGGGATCAGGTATCATGCTCCTTCCTAAAGAATTCTCTTACACTTGAAGAAAAATATAACTCTGTATGTACAAACCTCAGATGTATACTTCATAAAATCATGAAAATTCCAACGCAGCCTAGTGCCACTGAATCTATCAACCCATAGAACCCTTACACTACCAAAAGAGGTAATTCAGCCCATTGAGTCTGCACCAACCCTCTGAAGAGCTTTCCTCTCAGACCCAGCACCCTACCTTTTCCCTGTAACCCTACATTTACCACTACCAATCCACCTAACCTGCACATCTTTGGACTGTGGGAGGAAGCGGGAGCACCTGGAGGGGACCCACACAGACACGGGGTGTGTGTGCAAACTCCACAAAGTCACCTGAGGCTGAGATCGAACCCAGGTCCCTGGCGCTGTGGGACCACTGTCCTACCATGTTCCATTTTACTGCTGTATTTTTAGATCCATCCACATTCTTTCTTTTCAAGTTTAGATTAGATTAGATTAGATTAGATTAGATTAGATTAGATTAGATTAGATTAGATTAGATTACTTACAGTGTGGAAACAGGCAGAGGGTGGTACGTGTATGGCATGAGCTGCCAGGGGATGTGGTGGAGGCTGGTACAATTGCAACATTTAAGAGGCATTTGGATGGGTATATGAATAGGAAGGGTTTGGAGGGATATGGGCCGGGTGCTGGCAGGTGGGACTAGATTGGGTTGGGATATTTGGTTGGCATGGACAGGTTGGACCGAAGGGTCTGTTTCCATGCTGTACATCGCTATGACTCTATGTGAAATGTTTAAACAAGTGAGAGTAGGGAGAAGACAGGAAGAGCAAATCAGAAAATAGGTTGGAGGGCAGGAAAGATTAAATGACAAAATGGTTTCATATCATTTTGTTTTAAACAATGCCATAATTTCTGTTTCAGTGATTACGTGGAGTAAAGGTTCATTTACTGAAAGAAGCTAGGCAAAAAAAAGTCCTCTGATGATCCCACTTCAATCTTTGAATCATAATCCTATGATCATTGCTAATGCTTTCACTACCACATAATTTTTGAATCGCATAAGAAACAAATGCAGAATTCGTAAAAAATTTGCCTTGAACAAAATTAAATATGGAATTGCCAAAATATGTTGCAACTGAGGCCGATGATTTATAGTTGGAGAATGCTTGGACTCGAACTCAGGCTGTTAATACAGTTATTGATTCAGTGTAGTGTTACATTTCTGGTTTATGATAAAGAAAATACATGAAAACATCTTTTAATTGACAAAAGAACTGAAAGGACAAGCTGTTTTTGTAAACAGAATAGACAAATAACAGTGAAGTACACCAATACATGAGCAACCATCCTCTAAATATGAACTTACAATTTCATAATGCAGGAACATACTCATGGACTGGGATTAGCAAAGACAATCTGACTGCCAAAACTTTCATTTTAAACACACAAACAATTGACACCATTATTTATAGAATCCCGACAATGTGGAAAGAAGTCATCGACTCTTCAGAGACTCTCCAAAGAGCATCCTGTCCAAACTCAGGCCCTGCCCCTTCCCCACATTTCCCACAGCTAACCCACCTAGCCTGCACGACCCTAGACACTACAGACAAGTTATCATGGCAAATGCACCTAATCTGCATATCTTTGGACTGTGGGAGGAAACTGGTTCCATCCGGCAGAGACCCAAGCAGACACTGGAAGGACATGCCAACTCCACTTGACCCGGGTCCCTAGAGATGTGAAGGGCAGCAGTGCTTATCACTGTGCCACCCAAGAGAAAAGAACCCGGGTCACAAGAGTGGGAATATTGCATGATACGACTATACCAGTGGAATATTGTTAAAGCTAACACAAACTGTCTTTCGATATTGAGGTACCTTACCAGGTCCAGAATTAATTTTCCTGAAATTTGGGTGTTTTGCTGGGGGGAGGCAGTAAAGGCAGTGGTAGGCAGCCATCTCCTCTAAGCAGATGCAATAGTCAAAAATGCTTAGCTCGGGTCAGCCAAGGCATATGACTCCGCTCTGAAGAATTATGGACTAACCACTGTCCGCTGCTGCTACTTTTGTTGACTATGTTCACACTGATCACATTAGATAGTAACTTTAATTACATTAGTAATGTGGCTGGATAATCTGGCAGGACCAACAATTGGACACTGTTTAGACTGCTAATGAAAGCTTTAAACATGCCATACCTTCAGCAACCCAGTGGACAGAGTGCCCACACTCCTTACCCACACTCCTTATTAAGGTCACATAGTCCAACTTCCAGGATACACTTCCTCTTTATGCCCTCGAAGCTCACAGTCTGATCCACTGATGCCAGTCAAGTGTTCTACTTCGATCACGGCCTCCAATAGTCTGTCAACAACATGAAGACCAGTAGTTTAAGTAGGAGCATGGAAGCTCAGTGGGAAAATTAGAATCATTGAGGTATACAGCACGGAGACGGGCCTTCGACCCAATTTGTCCAAGGCGACCAGGTTTCCTAAACTGAACTAGTCCCTTTTGCCTGCTTTTGGCCTGTTTCCCTCTAAACCTTTCCTACCCATGAACTTGTCCAAATGTCTTTTAAATAGTATGATTGTACGTGCCTCTACCACAGCACAATGGTTAGCGTTGTTGCCTTACAGAGCGTGGGACCCTGATTTAATTCCAACCTCAGATGAGTCTCTGTGTGGTATTTGCACGTTCTCCTGTGTCTGCGTGGATTTCCTCTGAGTGTTCTGATTTCCTCCCACAGTCCAACGATGTGCAGGTTAGGCCGTACTGAATTGCCCGTAGTGTCTAGGGATATGTAGGTTAGGTGGATTAGCTGTGGTAAATGTAGAGTTACAGGGATGGCAGTGCGCCTGGATGGGACGCTCTTCAGAATGTTGATGTAAGACTCATTGGGCCATAATGGCCGCTTCTGCATTCTGCAGATGATATCCTCTGGCAGTTTGTTCTATACACATTTTTCTGTGTAGAAAAGTTGCTCCTCAGATCCCTTTTAAATCTTTCACCTCTCACTTTAAATCTATGCTGACTAGATTTAGACTCCCCTACCCTGGGGAAAAGGCCGTGGTTGTTCACCTTATCTATGCCCCTCTTGATATTACAAACTTCTTTCAGGTCACCCCTCAGCCTCCAATGCTCCAGGTTAAAAAACAGAACCAGCCTCTCCTTATAACTGAAAACTTCCAGTCTCGAGAACATATTTGTAAATACGTTTTGCACCCTTTCTAGTTTAATAACCTCCTTCCAATAGCAGGGCAATCAAAATTCTATGTAGCAATCTAAATTTAGCCTTACTAATGTCTTGTACAGATGTAACATGATGTTCCAACTCCTACAGTCAAAGATCTGACCAATGAAGAAAAGAGTGTCAAATGCTGCCTTCACCACCCTGTCTACCTGTGACACCAATTTCAAGAAATTATATACCTGTACCCCTAGTTCTCCCTGTACGACAGCACTCCCCAGGCCCCGACCACTAACCGTGTAAGTCCTGCCCTATTTTGGCTTACCAAAATGCTACACTTCGCATTTATTTGCATTAAACTCCATAGCCATTCCTTTGCTCACTGGCTCAGTTGGTCAAGATTCCTTTCTACTTTTCACTGTCTATTGTACCACCAATTTTGTGCCATCCACAAACTTACCAACCATGCCACCCACGTTCTCTTCCAGATTGTTTATATAAATGGTTCACAACAGTAGATGCAGCACCGATCCTTGTGGCACACTGCTGGTCACAGGCAGTAGCGATTAGGATAAAGACTTGTAATACACTATTTAAGAGAGGAGAAAGTCAGCTGTGAACAGTGAGTTCAAATATTTCCAAGCCTGCCATACAGGTTAAGTGACCTCAGTAAATATCTGGACAGTTAATTGCTGAATGTTTAAAATGTTGAACATTTACAACTACAGAATGAGATACGCTCAGAGGCCAGAATTAGATTTCAGATCAGAAGAAGTTTCATATCAGTAGTTAGTTTGTGAAGACTTGAATTTGGAAAAAAAGTTTTTAGTTCATTTAGCAATCTCAGGAAAGGGCTGGAAAAGGCTTTGAGCTTTAATAGAAAGTGACAGTGAGTTAGTCTATATTTTTGTGTCTCATAGAGAGAGTGTAACATGAATGACTGTAAAGGATATTGCTGGGAAAAAAAATTGAATTTTTGTTTTTGCTGGTAAGACCATTCAAAATTGCCTTAAATGATCTTGATTTTTCTTCTGTTCTTTGATAAACTTGTGTTAATGTTTGTTTCAAAAGAAAAATTGCGGCCATTTGTAAATATGTTGAATGAATGATGACCATGGAGAGAAAACTTTAAAAATAATAGTTGTAATTTATCCAGCTAGGTTTCACTCTGAGAGCTGACTTGTCCAGTATTTCTACTAGTCAAAATTAGAGTGGTGTTGGAAAAGCACAGCAGGTCAGGCAGCATACGAGGAGCAGGAAAATCTATGTTTTGGGCAAAAACCCTTCACCAGGAAGTATTTCTACCCAGTAATTCGACCAGCTGGGAATAAAACCAATGTGGCTTATACTGTATCAGAATTTGTTTGACTTAAGAGGGATTCTTTTTAAAGAAACAGTTACGTGGAGGTACTAGATAGAAAACTGAGATGTTGTTGTGTCGTGCGTTAGATAGGACCTTCAAAATGGATTTGCATATTGCCAGACTTAACTGGGAGTCGGAGACATAATTGTAGATTATTTGAAATCTTAACTAAGGCTAAACTAAGAAAGTTGGCAAATAAATTGAACATAGAAACAAAAGCAGAATCTCAGAAGGACAAGATGGCTAAATTGATTTCTCAGCACTTAAAAATATCAATAAGATACCTGGAACTTGATATTTTACGACTAGATTTAGTCATGATTCTGTAGAAATGAAAAATAAGTTTAACTTAGAGCAGGTGAAACGCAGAAAATTCAATTAGAGAATGAGGAGGAAAATGAACTGTAGAATAGAAAGTTTGAACTAGAAAACATGGAGCAATAAAACAATGATAAGAACAATGGAAAGGCAAGTAGAATTTTAAAAGCTTGAAAGCTTCTTCAAAAAGAAAGAATTTAGAGAACATGACTAAAGACAGTGAAAAGCTTAATTCAGTTTAACTCAAAAGTCTGCATTTAGTCCCTAAATATAGGAGATGGATTGGAAAAATAATTTCCAGCTCGTTTGAAAAACTTGCTGAGAAGCCAAGTGGCTAAAAGAGGCTTGAATCTTAATGTTAGGGTGTCTTGATGGGTACAGCTATTTGAATGTGTACATCAGTTTGTCAGAAGAGCAATCTGCAAACTATGTAACTAGTTTTTATCAAAATCTCAATGCTAATGAGCTTGCTGCTGAAGTTTTATCAATTAAAATTCAATTCTTTAATGGAGAAATGTAATCAGTTGTTTGTAGAATTTGCAAGGGATAAAGGAAGATTCTGGAATCAACAGATTCTATCACTGAAGTTAGAGAAAAGTTTTGATAATGTAAGAGAAATTATGATATTGGAAGAATTCCAAAATATTATTCTGGTAACTCATAAAATTTATTACAATTAATGTCAAGTACTAAAACTCCATGAAGCAACAGTTCTGGTAGATGCTTATAATATCTTATGTAGGGAAATATTTATATAGGACTTAACAAGAAAATTGGGGAAGTAGAAAATCTAGGGATAGAAAATATCTTAGTTTAAGGGAACAAATAGAAGGACACAAATATTAAAGCAGAAAGGCTAGAACCTAAAAGTGATATAAAGTAAATGATATGCTTCCATTGTAATAAATTGGGTGTTTTAACCAAATGAACTTTAGCAGCTCAAGAAGGAAGCTCACCACAACCTTCTCAAGTGTATCTAGAGAAGGGCAACAGTGATGCTCATATTCCATGGGTTTTTTTTTTAAGATTAAGTCAAATGCTGGGATTTAGACAGGAGACTAATCGCAGTCATAGGAATACTTCAGGAATCCTCGGAAAAGTATGCAGTACTAGCAGCAGTACACATGGAGCATGTTTGCTTAGAACCTACTAGGAAGAAAGAGATGACTCAGGAATGTCAATGAAATTCTTGGATTATTGGTAAAGATAATAAGACCACTGGAGGTTCTGAATATTTTATTTCAAAAGAAGACATTTTTTTTGCTCTAACTATCGAAAAGATAAGCCGGTCCCATTATATAGGTTTGGTTTGAAGACTGATCTATTAAAGAGATTGGTTATAATCAGAGCAGTGCAACAAATCCTTGTAGAAGGAATTGATTTTTTTCTTAGGGAATGACCCGGCTCATTCAAAAATGTTTCTTTTACCAAGTGGAGCAACCAATAGAAGGAAAAGGAACAGAAGTCATAGGAAGAACTTCTAGCTACGAGAGAACTTCTCATCCAAAGTCCACTACTTAAAGCAGAAGGAGAGGTGCTCACATTTCTTCTTCCAAAAAGTATGTAATGAAATATGATCAGATGAAGGAAGATGACAACTGAGTAATGCCACCACAGCCTGACTCAAAAGATCAACAAACTTTTGTACTAGACTGCATGGTGTGAAACCTAACACAGCAAAATATTTCTGTCCTTCCTGTCCTCCAGTGTGGACATCTTAGGAGACTGTAAGCTGCAGAATTTGGGCAAACCACAAGTACAAACTGACAAAGCCTGTTTCTTTCATCCCAGACATGGTAATCAAAACAAATAAATTGTATTCAATGCCTTCAACTTGGATTGACCCAGGTGTGTTTTGGAGGTTGCTTCTGGCCAGCAGTGTGCCAAAGTCCACAAGGAAAAGCATCATCATCCTCAAACAGAGGGCAGAGATGGGTGGTCAGAAACTGGTGGCCTATTTCATTGTTTGACCAGTACTATAAAATTCGATCCAACGTCCTCACTATTTGGGAGTTAGTGAACTATCCAGATCACACCTGCACAGTAGCCAGCAGGAGGTCTCTGAGGTGCTTACATGTTTTAGGAATATAATAGTGCATTTACAAGAAAGACAGGTGGAGACCTGTTTCAACAGCCTCACTATCCACTTGGTGTCAGCAGTCAGGCTTCCAAATCTAGATAGCGAATAGAAAGCCCTGCGGCACTTTGAGAACAGCAGCCTGCCATTGCAGGTGAGGGGCAGTGGGAAGGAGGGTGTCCTCTAGCAGGTATGAATGGCACCAGCTGCTACACTGTCTTTGTGGAGAGGGATCTGCATCACAGGATGGGCTATGACTGTAGGTGTGGTGTGGAAACATGAGAGTGAGAGCTCAAATTGGAAAGAAACAAAACTGGTGAATGGAAATGAAAAAACACTAAGTCAAAGTAAGCAGATGAAGAAAAGACAAGCATCAAGTATGACCAGAATTGAAAATCACATGACATCAGGTTATAGTCCAACAGATTTATTTGAAAATACAAGCATTCAGAGCACTGCTGCTTTGTCAGATAGCTACCCGATGAAGGAGCAGCACTCCGAAAGCTTGTATTTTCAAATAACCTGGTGTCATGTGATATTTAACTTTATCTACCCCAGTCCAACACCGATACTTCCACAATCTGACCAGAATGATCAACACCCCCACCCTATCCCTGTCACTCCAAAATGACCATGGCTAACCCACCTAACCTGCATATTCCTGGACACTACAGGAAGATTAGCATGATCAATCCACCTAATCAGCACATCTTTGGACTGTGGAAAGAAACTGGAGCACCCGGCAGAAACCCACATAGATACTCAAATTCCACACAGTTTCCATCCAAGACGGGAATTGAACGCAGGCCCCTGGGGCGGCACGGTGGCTCAGTGGTTAACATTGCTACCTCACAGCGCCAGGGACCCGGGTTCGATTCCAACCTTGGGCAACTGTCTGTGTCTATATGGGTTTCCTTCAGGTGCTCTGGTTTCCTTCCACAATCCAAAGATGTGCAGATTGGGTGAATTGGCAATGCTAAATTGCCCATGGCGTTCAGGGATGTGTAGGTTAGGTGCATTAGTCAGGGGTAAATATAGGGTAGGGTAGTGGGTCTGGGTGGGTTGCTCTTCGGATAGTCGGTGTAGACTTGTTGGGCTGTAGGGCCTGTCTCCACACTGTAGGGATTCTATGATTCAGTGCTAACCACTGCACCATTGTGCCCTCACATGTTAATGTTGCAGGAAACTTACTTTGAGACAGATGATTAGCCATGACCTAACTGGTTAGATCACTTTTGCAATTCTGGTCTCCTTCCTATCGGAAGGATGTTGTGAAACTTGAAAGGGTTCAGAAACAATTGACAAGGATGTTGCCAGGGTTGGAGGATTTAAGCTACAGGGAGAGGCGGAATAGGCTGGGGCTGTTTTCCCTGGAGTGTTGGAGGCTGAGGGGTGACCTTATAGAAGTTTATAAAATGGATATGGATAGGCTAAAGAGACAAAGTCTTTTCCCTGGGGTGGGGGAGTTCAGAACTACAGGGCATAGGTTTAGGGTGAGAGGGTAAAAGGGACCTAAGAGGCAAAATTTTCACACGGAGGGTGGTGTATATATGGAATTAGCTGCCAGAGGAAATGGTGGAGGCTGGTACAATTGCAACATTTAAAAAGTATCTGGATGGGTATATGAATAGGAAGAGTTTAGAGGGATATGGGCCAACTGTTGGCAAATGGGACTAGATTGGGTTAAGGTATCTGGTCAACATGGACAAGTTGGACTGAAGGGTCTGTTTCCATGCTGTCCATCTGTATGATTCTAATTGAATGCTGGAGCATGCTTGAAAAGCTGAGTGACCTAGTCCAGTTCCAATGTTCCTATATAAGCTTCGTCCCATTCTAGCCCTTCCCGATTTGTATATTTGCAGACCAAATGTAATCCATTGTATGTAAAATACTTTAAAATATTTTTGAGTTATGAGAAGAACTATGATCTTGAGTGTTTCTGGCTTTTCAGGCCAGTACAGAAAACTATAGACTGGTGTCCCCATGTGTTATTGAATGAGGAGGGCTGCATTGTCAGAGATGCTGGGTTTTTTGGATGAGACCTTAAACTGAGGGCCCATCTTTTTTTCAGATGGATGCAAAATTCTGAAGAAGAGCAGGAAGTCCTGGTCTCCTGGCTCACTATTTGTCTCTCGAGCAGCATTATTAAAATAGATTACCTGGTCATTACTATATGCATCTCAGTGTAGTTTGGAGGAGTTTAAAGTTCACAATATGGCAACCACATTAGCTACAACACAGTTGTAACTACAGTTCAAAACAAACTTGGTTAGCGATAAATCTCTTTGCAATAGAGTAGCACTGTTGCCTCACGGCGCCAGGGACCCGGGTTTGATTCCAGCCTCGGGCAACTGTCTGTGTGGAGTTTACGCATTCTCCAACTGTCTGCGCGGGTTACCACCAGGTGCTCCTGTTTCCTCCCACAGTTCAAAGGTGTGCAGCTCAGGTGAGTTGGCCATGCTAAATTCCCCGTAGTGTTTAGGGAAATGTAATCTAGGTGCTTTAGTGTAAAGTAGTAGTCATGATGGGTTTCTCTTCGGAGGATCGTATGGACTTGTTGGGCTGAAGGGCCTGTTTCCACACTGTAGAGATTCCATAAAAAAACAGCCTGAGATTAATCACTAAACAGAAGGCTTTTTTTCTCTTTCTTCCCATTTTTTTTTCTAGATCCCTCAGTGTTCTTCTCTCATCTTGTATTTTATGCCATGCAGCAGTTGGCTGAGAAGGTCTTGTTGTTCCAGTTAGCTGAAAAGGGATGGAATTGTTTTGCTGTTTTTCCCTCCATATTTGATTGTAATAGATATATTTAACGAGTTAGGAAATGAATGTGTCAATCTGTACTTATTTGGTTATGCGCTGGTTGTAAGGATTAGTCAAAGGGGTTTTCTTGAGTTTTTAACAAAATGGCAGGTCAAAGTTACTATTTGTGAAATTGATCCAGGTTAAAAACATTAAAAGGTTAACATGATCCCAAAATGCAAAACATGTATTTGAAATCCATACACACGATTACAGATTGAACGTGGAGTTTGTTAAATTTAGCCAAATATGACATTATGGGAAATAAGAGTGAATTTGAATTTCCATTTTTCTTCTGGAAATGTTGCTATAGAAATGCAGAAATGTTTCCAGTTGAAATTTCTGCCAGTTTGTAAGAATGTAAGAAAGACTCAGCAAACTCCAGGTTTAGCTTCTATGTTTGAGGGAGAGAGCGGGAACGGTTTCTTTTTCTCCTTTCTCCAGTTACTTTTTGCCAATCCAAATCCACACCCAAAGCTTGGTTCAATAATTCTATAAGAGGTTCAGAAATCCAAAAGGTATATTCCAAAAGATAGATTTCATTAGCCATGCCTGAACAGCTTCTCAGCCCTGGTTTCAAGGCCCCAGGTAATTGCGTGTTGCATATCTTGAGTTTCCACTTTTGATAAGAAGTGCTAGTACCCCTTCAGGGTGTTTTATGTTGTATCTGGCAGTCTTCCGAGACCCTGAGTCTCCATGGAAGGGAAAGTGGCTTCCTGATGCACATTGTCAACCATTTGAATATGGGACGGTATTCCTTTGTTTCAGTAAAATGCTTACTCTTTCAAATAAAAGTCTGAAATGTGAATGCAGCCGATTAAATACCAAATTAATATTTGATATATCACATCTTTGTGACAACATCTGCCAATTTTTTTAGCCTCTAACATAATAACTGTCATTCAAGTCTTTATAAAATTAGAGAGCATGTCTGTATTCATGCCCTTTACCTAAATTCTTTGCTTTGGTCAGCGTAAAATAGATCTGTACTACATCATTCTGGCAAAAGGTCTTCACCCAAAACATTAACCTCTCTATCCACTTTCAAATGTCAATATACCTATGTATTTTCTGGTACTTTGTAATTGATCATTTTTAATTGCTCTGATTGGCAAGGCCTTTATTTGGAGTAGTATATTGACTTCATCCCATGTTTGGTGAAGGCCTCGTTAGTCACAGTCGGTCATGTTTTAAATTCTATTAAATTAGCTAAAGACTGAAGTCCATAGCTGCCTTATGATACTATAATGTGGCCATTGTTACACCACAGAGTGATATAATTTTAAAAATCTCTGGAATTTGCGATCCTTTCTAAAAAGACAAGTGAGTATATAGAGAATAAAAAATGAGCGAGATGATGAAAAATGCATGAGATTATGAATATGGTGCTTCTCGATTAAAGCAAAGGCCGGGTATGTGGCAAAGCAGTTGCATATCAAGGAGTCAAGATGAAGTTTCACACCACAAGAGCGAAATTTGAAACTCAGTCCTGCTTTTTCACTTCTGAAGCTGGAAATCGTGGGAGATGGGGTGTTCTTTTTATCAATAGCAGATGTCTTGACAAACTGAGAAAGATGTCATGTTCCAATGATGCAGGCATTTAGTTTTAACTCCTATACTGTAATATCACATGGCTTGAACAGCATATTTTATTGTATGCAACAGTCGAATGTTAAGATTTTTATAAATCACTTTGTTTATAGTGTTTTACGCATTTGGGATGTTTCAGTTTTGTCACAAATGAGAACAAAAATTGAGCTATTTATTGTGATCACAACTCAAGCGTCAAGAAGTCTAGAACCTTGTATTTAAAACAGCTCGCAGATGAATAGGAACAAGACCAACCTCCAAGCTATACAATTTCCTGAATTGGAAATGGATCGCTTTTGTTTCCTTATTTCTGAATCAAATCCTGGTCCTTCTCTTCCTAATAGCCATCTGGGTGTGGCTTCACAAAAACAGCTTCATTATTTCAAGAATGATCCTCAGAGCCATTTACCCAATGGTAATTAAGGATGGATAATAAATGCTGGGCTTTGCTGGTGCTGATCACATCCTGTCAATTTTTAAAAATATAAATGAAAAGCAATTGCAAACTATCATTCATTGTTAAAGTATAGATAAACTATCAGGACTGTGATTATTATAACTATTTGCATAAATGGTGATGCAAAATAACTCAAATTGGGACTGAATATGGATATAGTCAGCATTGCCAATGTGAACTCATTATTAACACCAAGTTAATGAATATATTTCACAAGTGATCAAGCACACAAGTACTATCATTGGTAAGATCTTGATCTATAAATTCAGGCACAGGGACAGTCAATGATGGGAGTTGAAAGAATTAGGGAAGGTAGAGAGATGAACAAGTATTGAGAGGGGGAGGGGAGGGGGAGGGAGTAAGGGTAATTGGGAGCAAAGAAAAATGCTTCTGGGAAATGGAAGGTATGGGGCATTGGTTTCAGGGATTGGGGTGGGACAATGAAGACAGCTGTTGGAGGGAATGATGGAGACCAGCCACTTTTTACTTATGTACATGTGCAACTGGTCTGCCATCGTGGAGGCTAAGAAGGCCAATTGACTGCCGAAAGCTCATGCTACACAGCTAAATATCTAGGCCAAGGTATTTTTCCTAAGGCCTCCTTGTGGAATCTAGACAGGAGCTACTCTATTTATTCTGTCTTCACAAACATTGTTTTGAATCTAAACATAAGCAGGGATCAAATGTTCTTTGGAGGCGCCAGATGATAAAAGTTTGTTGGTCCATTTAATCTCCTCTTACCAAGTTAACAAACCTTCATTCCTCCTGTTACAGCATCTGTTATTTCTTACATGAGGCCAGGGTCTTACCACGTCATACTAACCATTAATGCCCACTATAAGTAATATCTCCTGACATAAGTTCATGAAATGTTTTTAAAAAGTGGGTTTGTTGGCATTTGTGAGAAGAAAATTAGGTTATTGTCTTGTTTCTAAAAAATCTAAATAGTCTAATATTTGATTTTTGTAGATATTGAACAGCTTGCAGCATGTTTCTAGCTTTTGTTTATTTTTCTTCTCTGACATCTGCCCTTTACAACCTTCTGAACAGCAAAAATGCTATTTATATGAATACAACAGTGTTTGCTAGATTATATCTTTAACCAAGAGAACAAATGTAGCATATTTTGGCAAATGTTTGCAATCACTGATCTTCCTGCACTATATCATCATACTGTACCCCATTGTTATGATCACAGCTGATTGCACTACAGGACAAGTCGGAACTCAGGATGAAATTGGACTTGACAGTTTTTTTTTGTTTTATTATTGTTAATGTGGTGGTCAGTAACTGAAAGCTAGTTAAATGACATTGCAATGTTTCTTTGACAATAGAAGAACACAAAAGAGAAAACATATAAAAAGCTATGTAAACATAGAACACAGTTTGAAAGACCCCAAATACACAGCAAAACAAAGTTTCAGCTTCTTTTGTGACACTAGCCATGACAAGAGGCTCAAACTTGGGAAATTGCTCCCCTATATCAAATCTTTTCAGTTCTAATTTCACGTGAATTATAGAGTCTTCTTTCATGAATACTCACAAAACTGAGAGCTTAAATTTTCTCAGCTTTTAAAAACTTGTAGATTTCTAACAAAACACAATTGATTTGAAAGTTGCACAAATGAAATCTTTCTACCTAATTTTGCTTTCAAAATTGAATTTGCATTTGACCTAGTCGGGTGTCTTCCAACTTGTCCTGAAATATTCAATCTCTGGATTGTCTCGACTAAAACCGATTTTTGATTATTTTGAACTGAAAACAAGCAAATAACTTTCCATGTTTATTCTACCTGTTGTAAAACCCTGCAGTATAAGTATTTTTCATTAAACGTGCTAAGGATATTCAGTCACCTGCGACCTTATTTTTCTTTAAAAAAGAACCCTTAATAAAAGTAACCAAGTTCATATGCCTCTACCTTGAAATCCAAATTCTCAAAACATTATTAATATGCAAACATATAACGTATATACCTTTTTACATAATATCAATATTAAAATGATGTGGAAAAGTTAAAGCCAATAATATAAGCACAGTTCTTCATGGTAAGTAATCAATAATTTAGACAAAATGTTGATACTCTGTGAAGTGTCCTTTTTTTCAGTGGTGACTACTATGCTCATTAATAATGAAGTGGGATTCAGATGAATGAGAAGTTATCTAACTGAAATGTACAAGGTGCAGTATCTGTGAGTATTCATGCAAGAGACTTGAAAGCGTTGGCACTGAGAGTTTGCTTCCTCTGCTGACCAATCTGGAATATAGTGGACCATTTCATGGTAAGTCAAATGAGGACTGAAATGGTATGCATTACCATCACTCAGGTTTGTGAATCTTTGAAACTCTCAAGTCCAGAGAGTTATGAATGCTCCACCATTGAAAATATTTAAGGCTGAGAAGGGTAGACTTTAAGAGAATAGTGGGAAAGTCGAGTAAGCCTGATAGTCAGCTGTGATCATACTGAATAGCGGAGCAGATCTCATTGGGTCATATGATCTATTTCTACTTCTATTTCCTGTGTCAATACATGTGCATGAGCAGTTGAGAGTTCTTGTAAGCTGTCTGAAAAGTGTTCTCCATTCTATTCTTCAGATACCTTCACATGCAACGTGTTGATGACCCTCCTGAATGATGTGAAATTTGGGGAAATGGCCTCGTACAAGGAACTAGCAACAATGGCAGGCAATTCAAAAGCAGTGAGGGCTGTTGGAGGAGCCATGAGAGCTAACCCTGTAAGTTTATCGCATGAAATAATGAGAAACATTGATACCAATAATTGAATCATCATACTTTGTGCCAGACTATTTTGCTGACTGAAATAGTGACATTATAATCACAAGTTCCAATCATTGAGAGGTTGTATTTTAAGCATTTTTAAGAAACTATTTTTAATCCATATCCAAAGACTTCTGGAAAATGCACACTGGTGGAAGTGAACCCTTTCATATTGGGAAATTTTAGATGCAGTGTCCACCAGCTCCTGTTCATTATAATTAATATTAAGTACTTGTAGTGAGCTTGTTCATAACGTGCTTAAACTGGGTGAAACTCTCTGCCTAAAATTTATCTTTGCCCTCTGCTGTTGTCCATGCAATGGTTGAAAAACAGGTAAAAGATAATATTTCAAATTTGTCTTTGAGACAATATTTATATTGCATGGTAATGAGAATGTATATATGAATTCCTCCATTGAGCCAATGAGCCAATGTTTGATACTCGAAACACACAAAATGGTAAAGTTCAATTCTATGCTTGGGCTGAGGTGACTATCTCAATCAGATTGACATTTATTGTAAATTCCTCCATGCCTCGGATGATGGAGGATGAAAAATCAGCCTTTGATTGCTCCTTCTCACTTTTTTTCTGGCTCCTTCCACAAAGTGTGCATGCATTTTTATCAGAATCTAATCGGGTATAATACTGCCTGGGTACAGTACATAGCCAAGCTCACTTGTCCACAGGCACACGTAACTACTTAGTGGCTTAATGGTGGCTGCTTCAAATTATATCCTAGCAGAAACAATGTCTTCAGAAGAAAGGGAGGAGAAAAAGAGATAAAGAGATGCCTCAAAACAATAAGTACAAGCAGACAGATGTTGTTTTCAATGACGAGAGTCTGTATTCAACCTACAGGCATGAACCTCAATGGCCAGACTGCACAAATTTTCATCCTTCCCATACACACACGTACACACACTAGTGCTCTTTGTTCATTTAGGTCTCCCAATGCTGTATCCCACTGGGAGAACATAATTGCTCACCTCTGTTATCTTGTTTATTTTCAAAAGAGCTTGATATGAGAGCCAAAAATATTGCCATCAGTTGTGAGTCCACAATAACCAGCATACTCTTTCACAAATAAATGTTTCAACTACCTCTCTGCTTGTGCAGGCAGAAAGCTTTTTCTTACTTTTTTTTAACCCAATTTCTTTTAGTTAGTTCCTGCTTAGCAGGCAAAGAAAGATTGAGGAAAACTGTATGTGAGTGGTCAAAAACAGCAGTAATATTTTCTCCCCAACCTCTCAGCTCATGAAACTGCCATAGCACAGAACATATGAAAGTAGCCATCATATTCATCCAATGAATCCAACATTTGATTCTATATGAAGGTGCTGCATGGGAGGCTGCTCTGTAGTTATCGTCAATGGCACTCTGTAATCAGATGATACAAAGTCTACTTCTGTCAGGCTGGATTGGTCCCGACAGCTTTTCCTCACCACCCCTGTACCCCCAGTGCAGCCTTGTATAAAAACATAGTACTCTATTCAGAAGCCTAACGGACAACTTGCAAAGGTACCTATTGAGGAAAAGGAAATTTCAGCATCTATTAAGTCACGTCTTCAACCCAACAGCACTGCAGTTAGAATTTCAAGGTTTAACTGTGAGATCTACTGAGCTATCATTATACAATGAAGTATTTCAAACTAGAAATGATTGAAACTGTGTTTGTCTGTTCTACTTTCTATCACAACACTCTTCTGTACACAAGCAGCTTATCGGACTATAGTATTATTGTTTCGTACAGGAAATGGAAAGACCCTCTTCTCTGTAAAATATTTTGTTAACTGAATATTGGAATTTCAAAGAGGACATGGCTTTGTCATATTTAATGAGCTATTTAAAGATAAATGAAACACATCAAGAATACATTGATGTCATATCTATGAATGCTTTCTACAATGTGTACCCTGAGCCACAAATTGATCAAGTACTTAACAAACACAAGCAAAAATTGCATTGCCTCTGAACAGAGAAAAGGCAGATACATGTTAGGAATCTCTCATTGCATCTTTAGTTTGTTTGTTTTGAATATCTTCTGTTTCTATTTTCTAATTTCCAGGATTCACAATCTTTTGTTAGAATAATAGAAATTTCAAGGCAGAAGGCACCATTTGGCCATTATGCTTGAACCGCTGCAATAGTCCCCTCAGGAGCTATCTATGTTTATCCCATTTCCCTGCTTTTTCCTAAGCATCCTTTCATATTTTTTTTTAAGTTCACGTTTAATACTCTCTTGAATGTTGTGATTAACACCATTTTATTCATTACTTGTTATAAAACATTGCATTTAAAATTAGTATGTATTGTAGCTGTCTTTCCAGGTGTAACATGTGCACTGAACATCCTGAGTATTGGAACATTCTGCATCCTATTTGGCTCTTGCAGTTTGCTCTGTAATCAGTAAGATCATGATTGATCAGATTTTAACCTGAACTCTACATTCCTGCGTACTCCCAATAATCAAGAGTATATCTACGTCTGCCTTGAATCTATTTAAAGATTCTGCATTTTGAGAAAGGAGAAAGTAAGGACTGCAGATGCTGGAGATCAGAGTCAACAGTGTGCTGCTCAAAAAACACAGCAGGTCAGACAGCATCCAAGGAGCAGGAGAATCGACATTCCGGGCATAAGCCCTTCGTCAGGAATGTGGCAGAGAAAAACCATTTGCTGAACGCATGAATCCTCCTCGAATGCAGAAAGGCAGGTCTGGGAAAGTGTGGCTTTGAGTTGGGGCACACTGACCGCAGGTGGAGTAGATGGCGGCACGTGGCTGATAGTGTGGAGTGGAGGATCCGGAAAGAGAATCGTTCTTGAAGGTTTTGGATTTGTAGTAGGTATCCTGTTCAGGTCCAAACTGTGTTGGTCTGCATGTGGCCCAAAGTCCATGTGGAATCAGACAGTTCTGTAGGCAGGTACTGAGGAAGAGGATGAGTCTGCTTGAGGATATGGCTGAAGAGCTTCAGGGCAGAGGAAAGGACTTGGGGGATACAGTGAGAGAGGGACTCACTGAGATCTTTGTAGAGAGAAGAGGAGAACTTCTTCAAGGTAGGCATCTTTGGAAGAGGTTTCGCAGTAAGGTTAAAATCAATGAGGAGAAGGTGAGGACTGTAGATGCTGGAGATTGCAGTCAAGAGTGTGAAAAGCACAGCAGGTCTGGCAGCATCCGAGGAGCAGGAGAATCGACATTTTGGGCAAAAGTCATTCATCAGGAAAGGCATTTTGAGAAAGGGAATTCCAAAGACTCTCACCTCTGTGAGAGAAAAAAGATTTCCTTATCTTATCTTAAATTTTGAAATTATGACCTCTAGTTCTAGATCTGCCCTCAAGACGAAACATCCTTTTCACATCTGCCCAATCAAGTGACCTCAGGATGTTATATGTTTCAATTACGTCAACTCAGCCTTTTCTAAACACTGGAGGGCACAGGCCTATCCTTTCCTTATAAGGCAGTCTGTTCATTCCAAGTATTAGTCTTGTAAAACTTCTCTGAATTGCGTCCAACACATTTCCATCCTTCAGTATTAATATGACCAGTACTCTCAACAATGTGCTGTTTAACTGAAGCATGTCTTCCCTACGCTTACATTCAATTCCCCTCGCAATAAAACATAACGTTCTATTAAAGAAAAAACATTGAAGAGATCCTGAAGAAAAATCATAACAGATTCAATATGCTAATTGTGTTTCTTTCTCCACAGATCCTGTCAGAACTGCTAAGTTTTTCAGCATTCTCTGTGTTTGTATAATGTTCTGTTAACTTTCCTCATTGCTTGCACTACCTGCCTACCAACTTTCTGTAATTCATGTACTAGCACACCTAGATCCCTCTGCATCCATGTAAATCACGTCTACCGCTCTGCCCTCATTAATCCTCTTTGTTACTTCTTCAAAATACTCAAGCTCGTGAGACATGATTTCCCACACACAAAGCCATGTTGACTATCCCTAATCAGCCCTTGCCTTTCCAAATACATGTACATCCTGTCACTCGGGATTCTCTCCAATAGCTTGCACACCACCAACATCAGGCTCACTGGTCTAGAATTTGAGGGTACACCTACATCAGGTCCTGAGGCTTCATCCACCTTTATGCTTTTCAAGACATCCATCACCATCTTCTCTGTAATATGAACATTTTTCAAGACGTCATCATCGATTTCCCCACATTCTATACCTTCCGTGTCCTTCTCCACAGTAAATGCTGATGCAAAATGTTCGTTTACTATCTTCACCAACTCCTGCGGCTCCACACATAGGCTGCCTTGCTGATCTTTGATGGGCCGTATTATCTCTTTTGTTACCCTTTTGTCCTTAATGTATTGATAAAATCCCTTTGGATTCTCCTTAGCTCTGTTTGCCAAAGCTATGTCATGTCCCCTTTTTGCCTTCCTGATTTCCTTCTTAAGTATACTCCTACAGCCTTTATACTCTAAGGATTCACTTGATCTATCCTGTCTATACCTGCCATACACTTCCTTCTTTTTCTTAACTAAAACCCCAATTTCTCTAGTCATCCAGCATTCCCTTCACCTACCAGCCTTTCCTTTCACCCTAACTGGAATATACTTTTTCTGGACTCTCATTATCTCATTTCTAAAGGCTTCCCATTTTCCATCAGTCCCTTTACCTGCGAATATCTGCCCCCAATCAGCTTTCGAAAGTTTTTGCCTAATACTGTCAAAATTAGCCTTCCTCCAATTTCAAACTTCAGCTTTTAGATCCAGTCTATCCTTTTTCCATCACTATTTTTAAACTAATAGAATTATGGTCACTGGCCCCAAAGTGCTCCCCCACTGACATCTCAGTCATCTGCCCTGCGTTATTTCACAAGAGTCGGTCAAGTTTTGTACCTTCTGTAGTAGGTACATCCACATACTGAATCAGAAAATGTTCTTGTACACACTTAACAAATTTCTGTCCATCTAAACCCTTAACACAATGGCAGCCCCAGTCTGTGTTTGGAAAGTTAAAATCCCCTATCATAACAGCCCTATTATTTTTACAGATAACTGAAATTTCCTTGCAAATTTTTTTCTCAATTTCCCACTGATTATTAGGCAGTCTATAATACAATCTCAATAAGGTGATCATCCCTTTCTTATTTCTCAGTTCCACCTAAATAACCTCCCTGGATGTATTCCCTGGAATATCCTCCCTAGGTACAGCTGTAACGCTCTCCCTTATCAAAAATGCCACTCCCTCTCCTTCCTAACCCCCCCCCCCTTATTATCCTTCCTGTATCCTGGAACATTAAGCTGCCAGTCCTGTCCATACCTGAGCAATGTCTCTGTAATTACTATGATATCCCAGTCCCATGTTCCTAACCGTGCCCTGAGTTCATCTGCCTTTCCTGTTAGGCTTCTTGCATTGAAATAAGTGCAGTTTGATTTATCAGTCCTAGCTTGTTCTCTGTTTTGTTCCTGCCTGCTCTGACTGTTTGACTCACTCCTTTTCCCAACTGTACCAGTCTCAGATTGATCTCTTTCCTCACTCCCTCCCTGGATCCTATCCCTCCACATTACTGGTTTAAATCCTCTCGAGCAACTCTAACAAATCTCCCTGCCAATATATTATTTCCCTTCCAGTGCAGGTACAATCTATCCTCCTTGTCCAGGTCACTTCTCCTCCTGAAAATATTCCAATGATCCAAAAATGTGAACCCTTCTCCCATGCCCCAGCTCCTCAGCCACGCATTCATCTGCTCTATCCTCTTATTCCTACCCTCATTAGCTCGTAGCACCGGGGATAGTCCAGATATTACTATCCTCGAGGACCTCCTTTTTAAATTTCTGCCTAACTTTCTATATTCCTCCTTCAGAATCTCCTCCCTTTCCCTTCCTATGTCATGGTTCCAATGTGTACAGTGACCTTCAGTTGGTCCCCTTCCCCTTTGAGAACATTCTGCACCCTCTCTGAGACATCCTTGATCCTGGCACCAAGGAGGCAACACACCATTCTGATTTTTCACTGCTGGCTGCAGAAACATCTGTCTGCACCTCTGATTAGAGAGTCCCCTATCACAATCACTCGCTTGGGACCCGACATACCCCTCCTTACATAAGAGCTAGTCTCGATACCAGAAACTTGGCTGTTCATGCTACATTCCCTTGACAGTCCATCACCCTTACATTTTCCAAGACAGCATACTTGCTTTAAGATATATGAAACTCCTGCAATACCTGCCTCCCTCTCTTACCTTTCCTGGAGTTAACCCAGTGACCTGACTGTCTCTGTGGCTTTTCTCCTTTCCTATAACTGCCATCCGTCGCACCCCCTAGCTCTCGTAAATTCTTCACTGCCTCAAACTGTCAATGACCTCTTTGGCTAATCAATCACCGGGGCCCGTTCCATTCAGAATTCCCAGTGGTTCCCATCCTCCAAGCACCAATCGTAGGAAATTTTTGAAAGTTGACAGAATGATGGTATCTACTTCTACAACCTTTTCAAGTAGTGCGTTGCAACCCCTGAATCCTCTCTGAGTTCTCTTCAACTTCCCTCTTTGTCTGCTACTAATTCCCTCACTTGCTTGTAATGTTCCCTGGTTATTGATCTTCCAAATAATAAAATTGGTGCTGATCACCATTCCCCCAGTTACTTCATTATTTTATGCAGCTCAGTTACAGCTCCACACAAAACCTCTGTTCCAAAGAAAACAATCTCACCCTATCTGATCTTCCTATTGTGAAAGTTCTGATGTAATTGTATTCTTCCTGTAATATGGTGTGCAGAACTGTATGCAATGCTTACCTGTAGCCTAAGAATTTTTTTTATAAATTTTAATGTAGCCCTGCTTTTCTTATGTTCTCTGCATCATGTAACAAAATAAAGTAGCCCTAATGTTTCTTTTTTTACCCTACTTATCTACTATCCTTTGATCTTTAGGGATCACAAAATCACAGAATTGCAACTGTGCAGAAAGAGGGCATTCAGCCTATCCTGTCTGCACTGGTTCTCTGAATATTTTAACTTAGCCTCCTGCTTTCTCCTCATTACCATGCACATTGTTTATAAATAAACATTCCGAACCTCCTTGAATGTTTTAATTGAACCTGCCACCACTCCATTTCTGGGTAGTATATTTCATAACTCAGCTTCTTTTGCAAAGTACTGCAAAACTGGCCCCTCTTGTTTGTACAACAGTTAGGAACAGTTTCTCCCTATCCACTCTGTCCACATCTCTTGTAATTTTGAATACTTCCTTGAGAGCTCCTTTTGGCATTTGCCTCCAAGGTAAACAGTCCCAATCTTTTCTCACAAATGAAGTGTCTCATCCCAAACTATGAAATTTAGGATTTGCACCAAGATCCAGATTATTTATATGTATCAGGAAAAGCAAGAGTCTCAATCCTCAACTCCAAACCTTGCAGTCCAGAAGATACCTACTAACCATTGCAATCTGTTTCAGTTTACTCAGCGATTTTTGTATCAGTATTGCTGCTACCCTTTTGTTTCATCAAGTATAACTTTCCTCACAAATCTGTTGTGTGGCCCTGTATCAAATACCTTTGGAAATCCAGGTATTCTATATCAATTGCTTTCGCCCACCCCCACCATTAACCCATCTCTGTTACGTCTTGAAAACATGCCATCGAGTCAGAGACCCCTCTGTGCCTTACTTACTGTCTCCAAATGTATTCCCTCACATTTATCCCAAATGAATTCCATTTGTAATTTACTGTTTATCCATTGATATTTTCCTACAGTGTGCAGGTTTCTTCCTCACTATAACCAAACTCCAAATATTTGTATCAACTGCAAGCATCTTCATCATGTCCCTTATGTTTAAATTTCTAGTCCTGAAAAGGAATGGACAGAGGACTGTGATCTCCAGGGCTGCACTAGAAATAACTTTCCATTCACAGAAACATTCATTGACCAATACCATTTTACCTCTTTTCCTCGAGCCAATTTTAATCCAATGTATCCCTTTCCCTTGCATCCAACTGGCTTTCACTCTTCTGACCAGACCTGAGATGTTTTTAAATGTTTTGTTAAAATCCATGTAGCCTGCATCAAATGCACTACCTTCATCAGAACCTCCAACTTACTGGACAAAATTCAGTTAAATTAGTCAGAAATGACTTCCCTTTACGTGATGATTAATCATATCTGTCAGAATTTTTCCAATAATTTGACAACCACCAAGTGTGGCCAACTAATCTATAATTACGCAACCTAGTCCCTTTGTACAATGTTAACACTCTCCAGTATGTATTCCTATCCTGTAGCCAAAAATGATTGGAAAATGATGGCCAGAGCCTCTCCAATGTTTCGCTTAACAGCCTAGAAAACATTAATGGGGTCAGGGAGTTTGTTTTTTTTTTAAACCATTTAGTATTTACTTTCTTACTGTGTTTATTCTGTTAAATACATCAAACCTCCTCCTCAATTACAATGTCTGCTTTGCCTGCCTTTTTTTATGAAGAGAGGCACAAAGGGCTAGGTTTTTGCATTTGAAGTCAAGAAATTTCCCAATGATGCCATCCTTCCTCTTACATAGTGCTGGACAGTGAGATCCAGACCAATGTCAAGACATCCTGTTTTAGCCCAGTTCAGAAAATGGGAGCAAGTGTTCCCAGATCCATTTTAAAAGCCCTCCTGATGTACTTCAGCCCTACGTCAGGAAAGGCAATTCTGGCTCCATGTGTTCATTCACGAACTTCTAATCTGTTGACATCATTCCTCAATCTGGGGAAACTTGCAAAATGCTTGCACCCACATTTTGCATTAGATGCCAATGACATTACAAGATAATGAGCAATCACTCACACACTTTTATACTTTGCACATATATTTACCCTTGTTTTTGGAGGGAATTTTTGAGAATTCAAAAGATGACTTGTACACTAATATCTACAGTTACTTCTGTCTCTAGTTCTAAGGGATCAACATTTAGGTTAGATTAGATTAGATTCCCTACAGTGTGGAAACAGGCCCTTCAGCCCAACTAGTAACCGCTGACCCTCTGAAGAGTAACCCACCCAGACCCATTCCCCCTGACTAATGCACCTAACTCTATGGGCAATTTAGCATGACCAATTCACCTAACCTGCACATCTTTGGACTGTGGGAGGAAACTGGAGCACCCGGAGGAAACCCATGCAGACACGGGGAGAATGTGCAAACTCCACACAGACAGTTGCCCAAGGCTGGAATCGAACCCAGATCCCTGGCGCTGTGAGGCAGCAGTGCTAACCACTGAGCCACCATGCTGCCCTAAAGTTACTTTAGCTACTTTCTTCCCTTTTATATATATACTTGTAGGAGTTCTTATAAAATTCTGACTTTAAATTCCTGGCCAATTTATTCTCACAACCTGTTGTATTTCTTGCCCTTTTTTCTCAACTTTTTGGTGGTCCTTTGCTAGCTTTTAGAACAGTCTAAAGAATTGTGAAGACTGAGAGATGGTCTCACTGGGACATGCAAGTTTATCAAGGCTGTGACAGAGTAGGTACTGAGAGGTTGTTCCCTCTGCCCGGGGAATCTGAGGCAAAGAGGTATAGTTCCAGGATAATCAGGATGATCATTTGGGACTGAGATGAGCATTTTCTTCACCCGGGTCTTGGTCTTTGGAATTCTCTATCCCAGCAGTTTGTCAATTTGTCATTGTTGAATTTTTTAAGACTAAGATAGCCACATATTTGGTCTCAGGGAATTGAGGGATATGGGATGCTGACAGGAAAATGGAGCTGAAACCACTGATGAGCCATGATAATATTGAATGGTAAGTATGTAAGTTAGCTAACTGAGCTTGAAGGTTTGTTTCCAGACGTTCCGTCACCATACTAGGTAACATCGTCCGTGAGAATCTTTGGTGAAGCACTGGTGGTATGTCCCGCCTCTCTATTTATAGGTCTTGGTTTCTTAAGGTTGTGTGGCAGTCTCAACAGCCTGATGTCTTCTTTTCTTTTGTTCATATATTTGATAAGCATTTCTTTGTAGTTAGCTGCATGTAATTCAACAGTAATTTTGTGACATCAGAAGACAGAAGAGAAGTCTGCTTTAGCCAAAAGATGTGATGTTTTTGTTACAAATTATGTCAAGGACACAGTGGATAAACTCAACTTTACAAAGGAGAAAACATCAAATACTTTTCTTTATGTCAGGTTGATTGTGAGGTCCATGGTCCTCAAAGGGCAAACTTAGAGTTCAATTAACAAGCTCATTAGAACACTACAAGGGACCTGTAAGAGAATCATAAAGCCTCCTGGGGGTAAGGGAATGTAGAAATGATTAGTTCAAAGTCATTTTAATGACTATGATGCAGACTAAGCATGTTATTACTGAAAGTGGTTACTATATGGAGAGGTCAAAATAAAACAATTTCTCTGTGAATTTATCTTATTTTTGTCTGTAGTCCAAAGCTTAATAATCCAGAAATTTGATCATGTAGTACTCATTATAGAGATATAAAACTGTTTAAGTGACCAATATGGTTGATATACCATACCGTGCACATTCTACCATGCATCCCTTGTCATACCAGCTCCTCCAGACACCCAGATAACTCACTGAATGTGTTTAAATATCCATTAAGGTTCAAATTACGATCATCCTTTTTTCCATAATCAGCTCTCCCTCATATCTGACCCATTAGTAAACTAATTCACCAACATAATGCTCAAATAAGCAGTGAAGGCCTTTAAACACTACTGATTCAAGGGCATCTCCTCTACATAAACTTTAGTTATTGGTTTGACCCTCTCAGTTACCTAATGGGCATCTTTAGAATTATTATCTGACTTGTACAACTGACTTTTGACTTTGAGCTTTTGTTGGTCTACTTTAGTCTGCCCTTATCATGATTTCACCGCAGGAAGAGATGGACTGGCCCCTGAGCCTGACAGCTGAAAGTCAGCAATTGAGAAAACAAGAGCAAGCTGGGAGAAAAGGAAGGAAGAAGGCAACATAGCAAATTCAATTACCATGGATCTTTAGAGAGAATGGCTGCCTTAACTTCACTGAGGAACACTGTATTAGGCTTTCTGTTTGAGGATGATGCTATCACCAATCTACTGTAATAACTAAAGACGTACCCAAGATATGGACAGTGCTGTCCTTTTGCTGGCAAGGTCACAGCTCTCCTTATATTTTAAGTAATGAGTTCCTTGCAGTCAACAGCAAGTGATAAGTGTGATATCTCCAAGGTTTATGTTTTCTCCTTTCTCTGGACAAAGCACCCTGTTTGATTGGCACCACATTAACAAATATTCAGTCACTCCACTACCAATGCTCAGTAGCAGTAGTATGTACTGTTGCAAGATGCACAGCAGAAATTCACCAGAGATCTTTAGGCAGCACCTTCCAAACCCACATTCACTTCCATCCGGTAGGGCAAGGACAATGGATACAGGGGAACACTGCAACCTCCAAGTTCCCTTCCAAGTCACTCACCATCCTGACTTGGAAATATATTGCCATTCCTTCACTGTTGCTGGGTGAAAACCTTGAATCTCCCTCCCTAACAGCATTTTTGGTCAACCTAGAGCATGTGGGCTGCAACTGTTCAAGAAAGCTGTTCACTACACCTTCTCAAGGGCAACTAGGAATTGGCAATAATGCTGGCCAGTCGGCGATGCCCAAGTTCCACGAGTGAATAAGAAAACAATTCCTGCAAGATATAACGAGTAGAACCCCAGAGGTCTATCCTGGGGCCTTAACATTTTACAACTTAGATCAATTATTTACATGTTGGCAGTGAAAGCATTGTAGCTAAATTCGAACGCACGCACACACATATGCGCGCACGCACACACACACACGTGCGTAAGAAAGGATGACATGAGCAATACATAACCATTAGCATAAAAATATATTTATATTGCATCGGCAGGAAAAATCTGGTGGAAGTTGTATAGTGTGGCTAATATGAACTTGTTCACATTGACAAGAAGAATGAGAAAGCAGAGTAATTCTTAACAGAGAATGACTGTGGAACATTAAAAGTGTGAAAGATCTAGTCATGGAAAATATTGTGGCTGTAAATACTGCTCCTTTTTTGAGGTATTTTAGATGTTGGAGGTGATTTTCTTGAATTCCAGGAGCAGTAATTACTGCTTTATGTGCTGTTGCATTGTTTTGGAACTTTGGGGAAAGAAAGATCAAAACAACAGCACTTTTGAAAGGAGGAAAACAGACAAAAGGCAGCTACCACATGGTCAGTGAGGAGAGAGAGAAAGAAACCTTTACTGCTAACTGACAGCAGTGAGTCTTCACAGTTACTGCCTTTGCTGTTTGAGTTCATGTATCTCTGGATATCAGAGTGCATCTGGGAAAAATTAACAAACAGCGGAATTCACAGCTGACCTTGGCAGAACCTGTGTGGGGGAGCTCAAGTCGAGGAACAGGTAAGTGCGTAGTTTTTAATAGGTAACCATGCTGTAAGTCTATAGTAGTGAGCAGAGTGAGTTATTTCTTGATTATATGTTTTATTGAGATCTGTTTCTTGATTACGGTTTAAAAATATAAACCAGAAGTACTAAGTTAGCCTGAAGCACTTTTGTTTAGAGCAATAACACAGTGCTATTTTCTGGGTCTGTAGATTGTGAAGGAGCAAAGGTGGCCTTTAGTAGAATGATATGCTCTTCTTGTTGATTGTGGGGGTTTAGGGAGAGTTTCCATGTAACTGATGATTATGTCTGCAGGAAGTGTCTTTGCTTGCGAATTCTATCAGATTCCATGGATTGGTTGCAGTGGCTGTTAGAGGCAATGAGGAGTTTACAAAGCTAGCGGGTGTGATGGATGGCAGCTGTAGGAAGGGAGAAAAACAGCAAATGCAGTCAGGTAGATGGGTTGACACCAGGAAAGGTAGGAGGGATAGGCAGCTAGTGTAGGAGTCTCCTGTGGCTATCCCCATCTCAAACAAGTATGCTGTTTTAGAAAATGTAGGGGCGATGGACTCTCGGGGGAATATAGCATGAACAGCCAAGTTTCTGGTATCGAGACTAGTTCTAATGTAATGAGGGGTACTTCGGATTGTGTTAGGGGACTCTCTAGTCAGAGGCACAGACAGATGTTTCTGTGGGTAGCAGCGAAAAATCAGAATGGTGTGTTGCCTTCTTGGTGCCAGGATCAAAGATATCTAGGACAGGGTGCAGAATGTTCTCAAAGGGAAGAGGGACCAACAGGAGGTTATTGTACACATTGGAACCACCGACATAGGAAGGGAAAAGGATGAGATTCTGAAGGGAGAATATAGAAAGTTAGGCAGGAATTTTAAAAGGAGGTCATTGAGGATAGTAATATCTGGATTACTCCCAGTGCTATGAGCTAGTGAGGGTAGGAATAAGAGGATAGAGCACATGAACGCGTAGCTGAGGAGCTGGTGCAGGGGAGAAGGGTTCATATTTCTGGATCATTGAATCTCTTCAGGGTAGAACTGATCTGTATAAGAAGGACGGATTGCACCTAAGTTGGAAGGGGACTAATATACTGGCAGGGAAATTTGCTAGAGCTGCTTGAGCTGATTTGAACTAGTAAGGTGGGGTGGTGGGACCTTGGGAAATAGTGAGGAAAGAAATCAATCTGAGATTGGTACAGTTGGGAAAGGGAGCAAGTCAAACAGTCAGGGCAGGCAGGAACAAAGCAGAGAACAAGGTAGGACTGATAAATTAAACTGCATTTATTCCAGTGCACGAAGCTTAACAGGGAAGGCAGATGAACTCAAAGCATGGTTAGGAACATGGGACTCTGATAGCATAGCATTTACAGAAACATGGCTCAGGGATGGTCAGGACTGGCAGCTTAATGTTCAGGATAACAAATGCTAGAGGAAGGATAGGAAGGGGGGTGGTGAAGGGAGGAGGGGGAGTGACATTTTTGATAAGGGATAGTGTTACTGCTATACTTAAGGAGGATATTCCTGGGAATACAGGGAGGTTATTTGGGTGGCACTGAGAAATAAGAAAGGGATGATCACCTTATTGGGATTGTATGATAGACCCCTAATAGACAGCAGGAAATTGAGAAACAAATTTATAAGGAAATTTCAGTTACCTGAAAAAATAATAAGGTGGTTATGGTAGGGGATTTTAACTTTGCAAAAGTAGACTGGGACTACCATAGTGCTAAGGGTTTAGATGGAGAGGAATTTGTTAAGTCTGTAGAAGAAAATTTTCTGTTTCAGTATGTGGATGTACCTACTAGGGAAGGTCCAAAACCTGGCCTACTCTTGGTAAATAAGGCACAGCAGGTGACTGAGGCTTTATTGGGAGAGCACTTTGGGGCCAGCAACCATAATTCTATTAGTTTAAAAATAGTGATGGAAATGGATAGACCAAATCAAAAAGTTGAAGTCCTAAATTGGAGGAAGGCCAATTTTGATGGTATGAGGCAAGAACTTTCAAAACCTGATTGGGGGCAGATGTTTGCAGGTAAAGAGATGGCTGGAAAATGGGAAGCCTTCAGAAATGAGATAACGCGAGTCCAGGGACAGTAAATTCTGGTTAGGGTGAAAGGAAAGGCTGGTAGTATAGAGAATTCTGGTTGCCTAAAGAAATTGAGGGTTTGGTTAAGAAAAAGAAGGAAGAATATGTCAGGTATCGACAAGATATATTGAATGAATACCTAGAAGAGTATAAAGGCAGTAGGAGTATACCTAAGAGGGAAATCGGGAGAGCGAAAGGGGACATGAATTAGCTATGGCAAATAGAGTTAAGGAGAACAAAGGATTTGTATAAATACTTGAAGGTCAAAAGGGTAACAAGGGATAGAATAAGGCCGCTCAAAGATCAGCAAGGCGGCCTTTGTGTGGAGCCACAGGAGATGGAGGAGATACTAAACAAGTATTTCGCATCAGATTTTACTGTAGAAAAGGGTATGGAAGATATAGAATGTGGGCAAGTAAATGATGACAACTTGAAAAATATCCATGTTGCAGAGGAGGAGGTGCTGGATGTCTTGAATCACATAAAAGTGAATAAATCCCCAGAACCTGACCTGGTGTGCCCTAGAACTCTGTGGGAAGCTGGGGAAGTGATTGCAGGACCTCTTGCTGAGGTATTTGTATCATCGATAGTCACAGGTCAGGTGCCAGAATACTGGAGATTGGCTAACGTGGTGCTACTATTAAAGAAAAGTGGTAAGGAATAGCCAGGGGTTTATAGACCAGTTAGCCTGACATCAGTGGTGGGCACGTTGTTTGAGGGAATCCTGAGGGATAGGATTTGCATGTATTTGGAAAGGCAAGAACTGATTAGGGATAGTTAGCATGGCTTTGTGCATAGGAAATCATGTCTCACAAATGAGGGCAGAGCAGTAAACGTGATCTGTATGGACTTCAGTAAGGCATTTGACAAGGTTTCCATGGAAACTGGTTAGCAAGGTTAGATCTCATGGAATACGGGGAGAACTAGCCACTTGGATACAGAACTGGCTCAAAGATAGAAGACAGAGGATGGTGGTGGAGGGTTACTTTTCAGACTGGAGGCCTGTGACCAGTGGAGTACAATAAGGATCGGTGATGTGTCCACTGCTTTTTGTCATTCATATAAATGATTTGGATGCGAGCATAAGAGGTATAGTTAGTAAGTTTGCAGATGACACCAAAATTGGAGGTGTAGTGGACAGCGAAGAAGGTTGCCTCCGAATACAATGTGATCTTGATCAGATAGGCCAATGGGCTAAGGAGTGGCAGATGGAGTTTAATTTAAATAAATGTGAGGTGCTGTATTTTGGGAAAGCAAATCTTCGCAGGATTTATACACTTTCCGGTAAGGTCCTAGGGAGTGTTGCTGAACAAACTGACCTTGGAGTGCAGGTTCATAGCTTATTGAAAGTAGAGCCACAAGAAGACATTTGGTATGCTTTCCTTTATTGGTCAGAGTATTGAGTATAGGATTTGGAAGATCATGTTGCAATTGTACAGGACATTGGTTTGGCCAGTTTTGGAATATTGCGTATAATTCTAGTCTCCTTCCTATCGGAAAGATGCTGTGAAACTTGAAAGGGCTCAGAAAAGATTTACAAGGATGTTGCCAGGGTTAGAGGATTTGAGCTACAGGGAGAGACTAAACAGGCTGGGGTTGTTTTCCCAGGAGATTTGGAGGCTGAGGGGTGATCTTTTGATTTCATAAATCTCGAAAAGGGGTATGGATAGGATGAATAGACAAGGTATCATAGAATGAGGTATCATAGAAAACCCTACAGTGTGGAAACAGGCCCTTTGGCCCAACAAGTCCACACCAATCCTCCAAAGAGTAACCCACTCAGTCCGATTCCCTGACCCCATTATCTTAGATTTACCCCTGACTAATGCACCTAACCTACACATCCATGAACACTATGGGCAATTTAACTTGGCCAATTTCCTGAACCTGCACATCTTTGGGAGGAAACCGTGGAAAGCTGCACAGACACAGGGCGAATGTGCAACACAGTCGCCGGAGGCTGGAATCGAGCCCGAGTTCTTGGCGCTGTGAAACAGTAGTGCTTACCACTGAGCCACCATGCTGCCCAGGTCTTTTCTTTGTGGTGAGGGAGTCCAGAACTAGAGGGTATAGGTTGAGGGTGAGAGGGGAAAAGTTTAAAAAGCACCTTTTTCATGTAGAAGGTGGTGCCTGTATGGAATGAGCTGCCAGAGGAAGTGGTGGAGGCTGGTAAAATTACAACATTTAAAAGGCATCTAGATGGGTAGATGAATAGGAAGGGTTTCAAGGGATATGGGCCAAGTGCTGGCAAATGGGACTAGATTAGGTTCAGATATCTGGTTGGCATGGACGAGTTGGACCGAAGGATCTGTTTCCATGCTGTACATCTCTATGACTCTATGTTCCAATGCATGAGTTACCAAATGTTTATATGCAGCATGATCAGAATAACTGATGGAATACCATCATTTATTATGAGAGAAATGTAATTAAAAGTGACATGTTCAACTTCAGTCATATAGGACAGTGAGGATCAATCCCACTTGCACAGTTTTGGTCTCCTTACTTAAGCAAGGATGTAAATGCATTGGAGGCAGACAAGAAGAAGCTTACTAGATACATGGAGTGGGTGGGTTATCTTGTAAGAATAGGTTGGACAAGCTGGGCCTGTGTCCATAGAGTTTAGAAGAGTGAGGCCTTATTTCACTGAAATGCATAAGATTGACAAGATCTTGACATGGTCAGTGTGGAAACAGTGTTTGCTGTTGTGAGCAAGCCCAGAACTCGGGGGCACTGTTTTAGAACTGAGCTTGGAGATTTCTTTCTCTCTCAGAAGTTTGTATGACTTTGAAACTCTGCCTCAGAAGGCATAGAGTCATAGAGATGTACAGCATGGAAACAACCCCTTCAATCCAACTCGTCCATGCTGACCAGATATCCCAATCCAATCTAGTCCCACCTGCCAGCACCCGGCCCATATCCCTCCAAATCCTTCCTATCATACACCCATCCAGATGCCTTTTAAATGTTGCAATCGTACTAGCCTCCACCCCTTCCTCTGGCAGCTCATGCCACCCTCTGCATTAAAAAAGTTGCCCCTAAGGTTCTTTTATATCTTTCCCTTCTAAACCTAAATGTATGCCCTCTAGTTCTGGACTCCCCCACCCCAGGGAAAAGACATTGTTTATTTATACTATCCATGCCCTTCATGATTTTATAAACCTCTATAAAGTCACCCCTCAGCCTCCAATGCTCTCGCGAAAAATGCCACAGCCTGTTCATCCTCTCTCTTTCACTCAAATCCTTCAAACCTGGTATCATCCTTCCAAATCCTTTCTGAACCCTTCCAAGTTTCACAACATCCTTCCAATAGGAAGGAGACCAGAATTGGACACAATATTCCAAAACTAACCTCACCAATGCCCTGTACAGCTGCAACACAACCTCCCAACTCCTGTACTCAATACTCTGACCCATAAAGGAAAGCATACCAAACGCCGCCTTCACTATCCTATATACCCGAGACTCCAAGGTCTGTTTGTTCAGCAACACTGCCTTAAGTGTATAAGTCCTGCTAAGATTTGCTTTCCCAAAATGCATCACCTCATATTTATCTAAATTAAACTCCATCTGCCACTTCTCAGCCCACAGACTGATCTGATTAAGATCTCGTTGTAATCTGAAGTAACCTTCTTCACTGTCCACTACACCTCCAATTTTGGTGTCTTCTGCAAACTTAATAACTATACCTCTTATGCTCGCATCCAAATCATTTATATAAGCGACAGAAAGTAGTGGATCCAGCACCGATCCTTGTGGCACTCCACTGGTCACAGGCCTCCAGTCTGAAAAACAACTGCCCACCACCACCTCCTGTTTTCTACCTTTGAGCCAGTTCTGTATCCAAATGGCTAGTTCTCCCTGTATTCCAGGAGACCTAATTTGCTAACCAGTCTTCCATGGGGAACCTTGTCAAACGCCTTACTAAAATCCATGTAGATCACGTCCACTGCTCGGCCTCATCAATCCTCTTTGTTACTTCTTCAAAAAACTCAATCAAGTTTGTGAAACATGATTTTGCACTCATAGCGTTGTTGTGTATCCCTAATCAGTCCTTGCCTTTCCAAATACATGTACATCCTGTCTCTCAGGATTCCCTCCAACAACTTGCCTACCACCAATGTCAGGCTCACTGGTCTATAGTTCCCTGGCTTGTCCTTACCACCCTTCTTAAACAGTGGCACCATGTTAGCCAAATGCCAGTCTTCTGGCATCTCACCTGTGACTATCAATGATGCAAATATCTCAATAAGAGGCCCAGCAATCACTCCCCTAGCTTCCCACAGAGTTCTAGGGTACACCTGATCAGTTCCTGGGGATTTATCCACTTTTATGTCTTTCAAGACATCAAGCACTTCCTCCTCTGTAGTATGTATATTTTTCAAGATGTCATCATCTATTTCCCTACATTCTATATCTTCCATATCCTTTTCCACAGTAAACACTGATATTCACCTAGTATCTTCCCCATCTCCTATGACTCCACACAAAGACCACCTTACTGATCTTTGAGGGGCCCTAATCTCTCCCCAGTTACCATTTTGTCCTTAATGTATTGGTAAAAACCCTTTGGATTCTCCTGAACTGTATTTGCCAAAGCTAACTCCTGTCCCCTTTTTGCCCTCCTGATTTCCCTCTTAAGTATACTCCTACTGCCTTTGTGCTCTTCTAAGGATTCATTCGCGCTCTCCTGTCTATACGCAAAATACGCTTCCTTCTTTTTCTCAAGGAAACCCTCAATTTCTTTAGTCATCCAGCATTCCCTATATCTACCAGCCTTTCTTTTCACCCTAACAGGAATATACTTTCTCTGGATCCTCGTTATCTCATTCCTGAAAGCTTCTCATTTTCCAGCTGTCCCTTTACCTGTGAACATCTGCCCCCAATCAGCTTTTGAAAGTTTTGGCCTAATACCATCAAAACTAGCTTTTCTCCAATTTAGAACTTCAACTTTTCGATCTGGTCTATCCTTTTCCACCACTATTTTAAGTCTAATAGAATTCTGGTCACCAGCCCCAAAATGCTTCCCCACTGTCCCCTCAGTCACCTGCCCTGCCTTATTTCCCAATTCCAAGGCAGTAGAGCAGGGTTCATTATATATCTTTACAATAGAGGGAATTAGATCCTTGTTAGGTGAGAGAATCAAAGGTCATCAGGGTAGATTGAAAGATGGATTTCAGAGGAAAAGCAGATTAGTCTATTGACCATCTTAAATGGCTGACCTTTTGATTCTTTTCTTACGTTTGTAAGTTGCTTCACCTGGAGCCAATATAAGTTGGTGAGCAGGGGGATGGATGATAGGCGAATGGAACATGTTGCAAGTTAGTACATAGGTGTAAGGTCTTGAGAAACCTCAGATTTGTGGAGGGTAAAAATACGTCCCATCACCGTTATCTGACCTCTTCAATCCAGCCTCTTCTCATTCACTGCAAATGTTAATTCCACTAAATCCAGAACAAAAATAATCTAGATTTATATAATATTTAATAGGATCAGTTAAGAATCACCCATTTGTAACCACTTAGTAATCTTTTTTAAAGGTCATTTATATATCCTGGTGCTTCTTGGAATGAAATCCCAACATGTATAGACTGGGAAATGAATTGCTGTTGAACTTGCACTTAGGACACTTTTGCCATGATGGAAAACCTTGAACTGCTCTGTGCCTTAGCAACTGTGCTGCAGGCAACAATTTAGGACAAACGGCCACAGAATGTGCTGCCTGGCTACGTGGCACCAACAAGGGAACCGGCATAGTCCAGCCATTGAGCAGCCGTTCTGTTATCCAGGGACAACAGTGGATACTTCTCACATAGAATGTGAGCCATTGTCATGGGCTGCAACTTAGGACCCATGTGCTCTAATTATGAACCCAGTGTAGGAATGTTGTGATAACCAGGAAACCCAATTCAAGTCGGATCATGCAAACCAAGATGGAACCCACCTGAGTTTCCATGAAATGAAATGCTCCTGGAGGGCTACCATGAAGCTTTCAAAGCTTTTTGGAATGCTTCAACATGGTAAATATACTAATTATTCACTTCATGACTACAGAATAGGTTTCTCATAAATTGCACAAAACTCTGGCATATGTTGCACTGCACTCCTCCAATCCCTACGTTATTGCACCCAAGCTCAGTGGTTAGCTGTCCATTACTTGGTGTATGCCCATCAGCCTTCTTCAGTGTTCTGAAACATTGAAGTCGACATGAATCTTCTGCAGCAGAGTTCATGATCTTGACCTCTAGAGAACTGGCACCTGCAGTTTTCTAATCCATCTGCATTAGCTTGAGCAACTTGCGGAGATGAGAGTGTGGTGCTGGAAAAGCACAGTAGGTCAGGCAGCGTCCGAGGAGCAGTAGAATTGACATTTCAGGCATAAGCCCTTCATCAGGAAGAGCTTCCTGATTCTCCTGCTCCTTGGATGCTGCCTGACTTGCTGTGCTTTTCCAGCACCACACTCTGGACTCTAAAATCCAGCATCTGCAGTCCTCACTTTCTACAACTTGTGGAGATGGTTCACTATGTCAGGATTCCTCCTCTCGGCTCCCCTCTAGACTACCTGTAGTGCCAGTGTCCGAACCAGTCCTTGTTAGGGACCTATCAATTGACATTGCATCTTCAGGAAGTTTGTCCCTGAACTGGCAGAAGGGTTTCATACCTTCAGATTATGGACAATCAGAATTAAGTTTTATTTTAAAGGGACAAGTGAGTAGTTAAAGCAGTTTTAGTTTGCAATACAGAGTGTATGTGGTCAGGTAGAAGAATGGAAAAACATTACAATTTGAAAAACGTTTCTGCAACATATTCTCCAGCCACAAAGTCCCACAGTCCTTGATGTTCCTTACATGGGGAGTGGAATTGTAGATTGGATTGGTCTTCTCCTGTTGTGAATTCTGTCATAAGTTATGCATAATGTCTCACACGAGAAAGAATGAGATATGGTTGTGACCTCATGCAAGGTATTTCAAATATGTGTACATGCCATGGTTGAATAGTTCACTCAGTGAGTACTGTGTGAAGTGGAGGGAAATGAGTTTGAATAGTAAGAGTAGGATGTGCGGATACCCAGTGAAAGTGGTGCTGTAGTTGTTGGGGAAAGTGGATAATTGTAATTAGTGAGATGGCAGCTGTCAGGTGATAGTAATTGAGGTGAGAAGCAAGATTCTTATCTGATCAACTCTGGTGAGATTATTGATCTTCCTTTAGCAATGCAGTTCTGTCGAAGGAACTAGCCTCCTGGAATTGACCTGGTATAGGAGAAATGCCTGGATCCATGGGAGAGCAGAATCAAACCCATCCTGTTCATTGCTTGGAGTCCCTACAGCCATTTGTCACAGCCATTCCATGCTACCTGCAGCTAAAGTGCATCTCTCCTTTGCAATATGTTGGCATCCTTTAAGTAACA
This sequence comes from Chiloscyllium plagiosum, assembly GCF_037043375.1. Classification (NCBI taxonomy): domain Eukaryota; kingdom Metazoa; phylum Chordata; class Chondrichthyes; order Orectolobiformes; family Hemiscylliidae; genus Chiloscyllium; species Chiloscyllium plagiosum. Next base: position 37,776,810 of record NW_028270160.1, read on the forward strand.
TCAATCAAGCTCCATTTACTACTCCCCCAGTACATAGCCAATAAACAACACTTCCTTTACTTAGGTATGTAGGCAGCACTATTTTTGTGGCCAGTGGCAATTTACAATGATCCTGGCAACTGCATGAACAGGTACCTGTAGTTCAAGTGCAATGTCCCATCCTGCTGTTTTTGAACCTGGTCAAATTCATGGTTAAGTTTAGTATTTAACTGAGTGGCCCTTGGTTGAGTGTCCGAATATTTCTCAATGTTATTTGCAATATACTTGAAAATATGGGGGTTAATTTTCAAAACAATTGAGTCCGGGAAGGATTTGTGACTTCACGCCAGGCCCTACTTGTAAAGTTTACGGACTGCAATTTAATTTCAGCTGGCACGCCACAGAAATCTGTAGGATATCAGAAAAAAAGTGTCAGCAATATTTTTTCCACTGGTCAAGAATGTGTCATTATAAATAAACAGTTTTGCCTTCCTTATTAACTTTTTAAGATCTTTTGCCTTCCTGGAAGTCATAAGCTTGAATGAGAAAAGCCTTCTGTTTTGCTCACCAGGAGTTTGATACACAGGCCAGCCACATGCTGGGCTTGTGGATTAGAAGTGAATTGAAGCATCCACCTACATTGCTTAAAACACTGAATTGTTATTATGTAACACCCCAGTAAACATCCACAAGGTAGACATTAGAAGGCTGTATCTTTTTGAGCTCTGCAAATCCTAGTTCCAAAGAGTCTACGCCTCAGCATGAGTCGGGAATTGTTGCAGTAGATAGCCCTAAACAGTTTAAGAGGCGGAGGTAAAGCTCAAACCCCTGCCCAGATAGGGGACAGGAAATGAATTGATAGGTTCTACCAGAATCATGGAGGTGTAAAGTACGGAACTGACTTTTCGGTCCAACTCATTCATGCTGATCAGATTTCCTAACCTAATCTAGTCCCAGCACTTGGCCCATATCCCTCTAAACCCTTCCTACTCATATGCCCATCCTTTTAGAAGTTTTAATTGTACCAGCCTCCACCACTCCTCTGGCAGCTCATTCCATACACGCACTACCCTCTGCGTGAAAAAGTTTCCCCTTAGGTCCCTTTTAACTTTTTCCTCTCTCACCCTTAAACCTATGTCCTCTAGTTATGGACTCCCCCACACCAGGGAAAATACCTTGTCTATTTATCCTATCCATGCCCCTCATTATGTTATGAACCTCTATAAAGTCACCCCTCATCCTCCGATTTGCCAGCCTATTCAGCCTCTCCCTATAGCTCAAATCCTCCAACCATGGCAACATCCTTGTAAATCTTTTCTGAACCCTTTCAAGTTTCACAAGCTAACAAAGACAAACAAAGACTGAGCTTTAAGGCCAGAGCCAACCAAATGTATTTCAGTGATAGGGATAATATAAAAAGAAGTGCAACTTAATCCATTAAGCAGGGCAGCTTTGCATAATTTGTGATTTTTTTTATTACAAATGAGGAACTGAAGTTACATTGAGCTAAGTTGAGTAATGACAAGGAGGAATTTCCCAGTAATGCAGTGGAATGTTAACCTAGATTCAATGTTCAAATCTAAAAGTGGGATTTCAATGCATTTTCTTTTATCCTCAGCATCATTATGTTCCATGTTCCTGCACTATATCAAACTACTTTTTATGACACAGGGACAGACAACTATACCAAATCAGCCTTTCTACTTTTGTATTCTCAACAGTAAAAATTTAAAACATTCAAAGACCCTCAAAATTGGCCCCAAAGGTTTCTAAACAGACGTTTGAATAACCAAAAGTATACATATGCACGCTGCCCCCACAGTTGTCTGTGGCAAGGAATTCTGAAGATTCTTCACCCTCTAAGGGAACAAATTCCTCTTCATCATGGTCTTACATTGGCACATCTTTATTCTAGACGATGCCCTCTGGTCCTAGACTTTACCATGAAAGAAACCATCCTCTCAGAATTCACCCTGTCAAACCCCTTAAAAATCCTACTTGTTTCAAAAATGAGCATTTGTATCTTAAAAGATTTAGAAATTTATTAACAATATAGTAACTTTATCAGTGTAAAAATAAACAACAAAGTAATCTCATTGGTCTATGATTTAAATCCAAAAGCCTTTTCACACAACTGTCATACAGACAACCAAACTCAGGTAATGGATAAATAAAAGCAAGTAAGTAAACTGGCCAGATTACATAAATAGTTTCTATGATGCATCGATGCACTATTCAACAAGCTTAGGTAATGATCCTTTGGTTGATTTTCTGAAGATGTTGATCAGGATCATCTTTTCAGTTCACTCAGATAAAGCAGTAGTATTTATAATTAGTTTTCTAATATCTGAACTTACAAGAGCTGGTATGTGAAGTTAGGCAGGGAGCTTTCAAATCTTGGTGCTGGACCATCAGCTGCCAGATTCCTTTTTCATACAAAACATTGTCGAAAGCCAAAATCAAATTCTAATCACGCTCTTCCAGACTCACCATGTTCTCCATGAGGTCCCAGTTACCATTCAATATCAGCCACTGGCTTGAGCATAAGGTCTTTACCAGACTTGCTGGAACCCATTCCCAGGTACTGACCTCATTAATAGCCAATTCTGCTATCGTTTTAAACATAATGCTCTGTGCTGGTCATAAAGTGTCTTCAGAACCTTTTGATCAGGAATCAGCCTGCAACTAAATTCTAGGCCTGGCCTTGTTTTGTAACACAAATAGTTACCCATAGTCCAAAGGTCATCTTTTGCTCATAGTTCCCAGTTCACAGCTCCTAAATTGATACTAGAATAAAATAGAAATAACTAAAAATCAGCAAGCATTGTAGCAATATTATATTTCAATAAATACTGTTTATGTATCATCTATGAAATTTTGAAATCATACCTGGATGCTACCATTGCTTTTGTTCAAATCAGTATCAAACCTGTACACTTTTCTACATGTTGATTGTTATACACTGTATGCATAATGAAATTGAATTAGAATTATTGCCATGTGTACTCAAATGCAGCAATACAATCGTACAGTGAAAAGTTTACAAAGTCACCATTCCCACTGCCATCTTAGGTACAAAGATACCTAGGTGCAAAATGAAGAAATGAGTTAAAAGTTCAAAATTGCAGTCCTTTTCAGTATAAAGTAGACAAAAAAGAAAATAAAGTTAAAAGTTCAGAATTACAGTTCTTCTTTAGACACTTGACATCTAAGGAGGTGTATAAGAATATAAAAAATGAAAGCAAGAGCAGATCATCTGGCCCCTCGAGCTTGATCCACCGTTCGATAAGATCATACAAAGAACAAAGAGAAGAAAGAAAATTTCCAGCCCAGGAACAGGCCCTTCAGCCCTCCTAGCCTGTGCCGATCCAAATCCACTGTCTAAACCTGTTACCCAATTCCTAAGCATTTGTATCTCTCGGCTCCCCACCTATTCATACATCTGTCCAGATGCATCTTAAATGAATCTACCGTGCCTGCCTCTACTACCTCCACTGGCAACGCGTTTCAGGCACCTACCACTCTCTGCATAAAGTACTTGCCGTGTGTATTCCCCCTAAAAGGTGTATTTCACCTTTCACCTTGAAAGCATGACCTCTTGTTATTGAATCCTTCACCCTGGGAAAAACTTATCCCTATCTACCCTGTCTATACCCTTTATGATTCTTCTTTTTTGTAATGATAACAATCCTCACCTACTCAACCTCTCTTCATAGCTAGCACCTTCCATACCAGGCAACATCCTTGTAAACCTTCTCTGCACCCTCTCCAAAGTGTCCACATCCTTTCGGTAATGTGGTGACCAGAACTGTACACAGCATTCTGGATGCGGCCGAACTAATGTCTTGTACAATTTTAACATGACCTGCCAGCTCTTATACTCAATACCCCGTTCGATGAAGGCAAGCATACCATATAGGTAAAAACAATGACTGCAGATGCTGGAAACCAGATTCTGGATTAGTGGTGCTGGAAGAGCACAGCAGTTCAGGCAGCATCCGAGGACAGGCAAAATCGACATTTTGGGCAAAAACCCTTTCCTGATGAAGGGCTTTTGCCTGAAACGTCGATTTTGCCTGTCCTCGGATTTTGCCTGTCCTCGGATGCTGCCTGAACTGCTGTGCTCTTCCAGCACCACTAATCAAGCATACCACATGCCTACTTGACAAGTCTATCCACTATGCAGCAACCTTCAGGGTACAATGGACCTGAACACTTCCGTTTACTGTATAATTCGCTCTAGAATTAGACTTCCCAAAATGCATCACCTCACATTTGCCTGCATTGAACTCCAAGCTTCATGGTTGATACTTTTTGTGGATTCAACTCCATTTAGCCACCCACCCACTATAATCCAGAATTCCTTTACTGTTCAAAAATCTATCTTTGCCTTAACATCATTCAACGAGGCAGCCTCAACTGCTTCGCTAGGCAGGGAATTCCACAGGTACAAAACCCTTTGAAAGAAGAAGTTCCTCCACAACTCAGTTCTAAATCTGCTTCCTCTCAGGTGCATGGATACAAATTTAAAATGATGAGGTTTCAAAGCCATTCAGCCTCTCCAGAACTGTTTGAGCCTCAGATGTGGCCATTCCTGCCCACCGAACCATCATTTGAGCCTCGAGATGTTATCTGTGAGGGCTCCATCATCCACCATAAAGGTCAGATAGCAATCTCCGCACTTGGTGAATTGTTGAAGATTTACAAGGATGTTGCCAGGGCTAGTAGGGCTGAGTTATAGGGGAAAGTTGACCAAGGTAGGACTTTGTTCCTTGGAATGTAGGAGAACAAGGGGTGACTTTATTGATGTGTATAAAATCATGAGGGCCATAGATAGAATGAATGTATATCATCTTTTTCTTAGGTTGGGGAATTGAAACTAGGGGGCATAGGTTTAAGGTGAGAGGGGAAAGATTTAAGAAGGAGCTGAGGCGCAACAATTTCATGTAGAAAGTGGTGCGTATATGTAATGGGCTACCAGAGAAAAAGATTGAGACAGGTACAATAGCAACATTTTAAAAAAATTTGGATTGATGCATGGGTGGGAAGGGTTTAGAGAGATATATTGAAATTAGCTGAGTGGGCACCATGGGTCAACCTGGACCAGTTGGGCCGAAGGGCCTGTTTCCATGTTGTATTATTTGACTCTATCCACTGCACTGGAAACAAAATGATAGCAAGGCCAAAAGTTGCCACAATTGCCTTAACATTATTTATGGAATTAGCTGTCTATACTTCAGTCTGTTCCTGGTTGATGACCTTGCATCCTGATGCTTTTCTAGCCTACTTTCTTGTCTCACCCCCATGAACCTCCACCCCTTCTCACCCATTCTCTAAGCCCACCACTACAAGGCCAGGAAGCTTTCTCTGAGTAACTCTGTCTGTTGACATTGGAAGATGGATTTGGAAATCGATATAATTATGTTCCTGTAGTTGGCCGTAGTGGAATGGTCACCTTCTACTGTGTAAAGCCTAAAACAAGTAATGAGCGTGACACCACTGTTGAATGCTGTTGAATTCAGTCCACTGACAGGATTTGCTAAATGCAGTTCAAAGACAATCAATACATGGTACAGAGAGTTTTTCTTCACCTTTTTTAAACAAGAGCTTTATTGGGAGTTAGTTTATTCACAGATTGCCACAAGCATTAATGACTGCCAGCGTCTTGTTTTGCCAGTCACTGAGATGGCTGTTGATAAAGATTTAGCATCATGTTCTAAGTGTCAAGGCTGTCAGTTGTGCTGAACCATTTGACCAGAAGAAAAACGCACAGGGAGCTATTGATTACAGCTTCTCAGTGTCACTTGTTCACCAGGATTTAGGTATTGATGAGGCCTGGAGTGAAAACAAGTCCTTTCCCTGGTGGGCTCTACCCAGAAGTACAAAATGCAAAGTTAGAGAGAATATTCAGCTGTTACCTGAATCTAAGGGATTCCAGTATTGATTGAAAAGCTCCTTCATGTTATTTTTGTTCAAGACAAATCTATGGTTTTGGAAATTTACACTACATGAAAAACTGAACATATCAAACTAGATTTATTAAAGTTCATACAGTCAGTATAAAAGATACTGTGAAAAACAAACAATTTAAAATACTATCTTGTCACTACTTTTAGCTTTATTTCCACAGAAGGGTGAAGAATCCAACTTCATGAAAGTTGCATGGTTTATCATTGTGGAATTTAGAAGACAAAATCTTATTGAATTTTCAAGTGCAGTTACTGTGGATGGTGGCTCCAGCTTTGATTTAACCTTTTCAAAGATAATCCAAGATCCAGGCCATTGAAAAGTGAAAGTTAATGAAGATGTTGTCTGTTCAAAATGGTTTGTCAGTGAAGGATACAGATCTCACGTCAAGCAAATTTTCGGAGAAGCTGGTGATAGACGTTGTTCAGTTTATATTGACTTGGTTCATTTGACATTGAGTACAATACCCTCAAAATTAGCATTAAGTCATTCCCCCCGCTGGTTCCATTCGTTGATGCGCTGAACAGAAAAACATTTAGGCCTGTGACTGAACTTGAACTACCCTGAGTTAGCTAATTTCAACCAATGCACCACTAATTATAATGCGATTGGTTTCAGAAGTCCTATTCATTGTCATTGAGGCAAAGTAAAATATTCTGAGTACATGAAAGTTGTCATGTAAATACCCTTCCTTTGTTTCAATTTCCTTTTTTCCTTCATTTGTGGAATTAAACTCAGTAAAGAAATTCAACAACTAGAGGAAAGGATGAGACCAGTAAACAGAATAAAAATGCACAGAAGATTTCGAAAAGACAACTTACTGATTCAGTTTCTTTAAGAAACGATAACTGCTGTAATAACAACAGTTATAGAGATTCTGGACGGCTAAAGTAAAAACAAAGTGTTGGAGAATCTCAGCAGATCTGGCAGCATATGTGGTGAAAGGAACAGGATTAATGTTTTGAGTGAAATTGACTTTTCTTCAAAATTTTGAAGAGCCCTATTTGATTCAAGCAACTAACTCTGTTTCTCTCTCCAAAGATTTTTTTTTTAAATAATAAATCCATGCTGTTAGTTATGGAAAATCCACATTCTAATGCTGCACCTGAAACAAATTACAACAAAAGTGACTCTTCATTCAATGACTTTTTAACATCATTTTTATTAGTATTTTGTTTTGCCAGTCTGAAAATATGGAAGACTATTTGTCATCTGTTTTTAAACTTCTGTCGCCAACAACTTGATTGTGTTTGAAAACAGTGCATGTTGATGCCTTAACTTAGGGGAAAAGATTTGATCATTACTTGATGCAGTGCTGTTATGCTATTGCAGGGAACATGAGCTCACTATGCAGTACAGTCTTAGCACTCAGCCAGTCCTTTGTGTCAGCTAGCTACTTGTATCAGTTATTTAAAAATTGCTAAAATCCTACTGCTGTTGCAGCGATAAATATTTTAATATTCAATGAATCTGTTCTAAAGAGAAGTTATCAATCAAACTGAAACCATATTGCTGTTTCTAGACCTACAAACCAAATTTCATTTTAATAGTTATTAACTCATTTGAAATAATGAGTTAACATTTTTGTTGACTTGTCCACAAAGCAATTTGATACAATGCATTAATCACTATTTTAACATAGAAAATTACACCCAATATAAAGTAAATGATTAAAATTGGCAAGCCACTGTTTAATTACTAAGCTGTAATATATTTTGTCCCCTTTTTTCTCTTTGGCACAATCATTCCATGCAACATATCACAGTGGATATAAGTAAATCCTAATTCTTGATTTAAATGAAATTTAAGGCTTAAATCTGGGTAATATTAAAGAATTTGTCATGTTGTCAAAGGCATAAACTATGTGAGGAAAGAGAAAATGATTGTGAAATGTGACAAAAATAAAACAACTGTAAAAAGCACATTTTCCAGCCAGTTCTGTATATTCTTCAAGCATTAAAAACAATTCCATGGAAAAGGAAGAAAAGTTCAAGGGCTACAATTCCTCATGCATTCTGTCATCACTTTGAATAGAAAACAATTTTTCTACCAATGACAGTGATGAGAGCAAATGATATGTTTGTCTAGTCTAAGGTTCATTCTGGTGTATTTCATGTTCACATACATGACCTTTTACATTTTATTTAAGTGAAGTGCTTAATGTAACCTTTTATGGTTACAGTGATTATATTTAATGAACTTCCACAATTCATTGAAGACATATCATACAGCAAGAATTTGCTCATACAAAAACAGTACCCAAATGTTATAATTTTTTTGAAAACTGTGTATGAAAATTAGGTAAAATAGAAGTCTATTTGTATTTGCAGTTAGTTGAAGAAGGAATTAGTTTGATTGTATTTTTATTCAATTGTGTATTTGCTGAAACATTGGACAAGCTAAGTACAGTAATATAGCATCTTAACTTCAAAATACTTTTAACCTTTGCTATCCTTGTTTGAAAACTGAAGTTACTTCATCAAGTACTTTTATGACCTACAAATGAAGTGTGCAAAAAGTAGGATTTCTTATCGCATTGCCTCAATGGCTTTCTTGTCAATAATATTCTAATCTCTTCTAACATTTTATTATTTATTATTTAAGTTTTGAACATTCAATTTTTAATTGTTTTAGTTACAGCTACTCTAATGTCTCAGTGTGAGGCACTGTACCTTACATATGAAAAGAATAAGTTTGATTTTTAGATTTATCTGAGGAAAATTACAATGGGGATACTACAGTTACCCTAAGCATGAAGGACATTCACATTTAGAAATCTGATAAAATAGGATTAGCTTTATCCATGGCCTATCCATCCCTTCCCCAAGGTGAATGGTCGAACAACTCTCATTTGTTAGATTTGCACATTACAAAAGCCAATTTTGATGAGATAATAGAATCACAGACATATTTGAAGTTACACCATACCATCCTCATTGCTTTCAGGAAAGGACGAAGTAAAAGAACAGAATGGGATAGATAAAGAAAAAATGAAAGGTGTTCTATCATGAGGTGCATTTTTTTCCTCTAACCAATTTGGAATGTTCGTACACATGACAATTGTAGTGTCAGCAAGCTGGCTCATTATCACAACCCCCCCAGTGAAGCAAGGTCAGCTTACACTTACAACAAACAAAATAAATGCTCTTAAAAATTACAATGAAGCATATGTATGAGACAAGGAATTTGCAATACCGTGCTTTCACCTCTGGGACTTGTGTTTGAAATCAATCTAAAGTTTGTCTGCGACTACATTCTTCATTGAGTCACTCCCAACGTAATTTCCAGTGATGTGAGTCCACAGGATGAAAGTCCCCACAGTTTAACAGACGCTTTCACTAAAGTAGGCCATATGAATAGCACATGTTTGAAATGGAAAGGTTACAGCAGTGCATTCAGGAATAATCTTCCACATTCGTGATTGAAGTGCATTTTGCAACAAGTCCAATGAAACTTTATTGTGCGTATATGTACCTGTATTTATCCCATATGTACTTGTATAAAAAGGTGTATTTTATTGGAATGGCTAGTTCAACTGAGAAGTTGGCCCTTCTCAGACATTGGAATCTGTTACTCCACTGAATACATACACACAAAATTGAAAGATGCCATGCAACTAGAATGCACAGTCAATACACAGGCAAAGATTGAAGAACCTGATTTCCAAAATAACTGTTCTTGCCAGTGTTGGACTGGTGGACAAAGTTAAAAATCACACAACACCAGATAATAGCCCAACTGTTGGACTATAATCTGGTGTTCTGTGATTTTTAACCTTATCTCATATGAAGAAGGTGTACAGAATAATGCAATGGCAGAAAATTGGGATCATTTGCATCTTTTTTGGGGGGAAGTGCAAAAATATCCTGAGACATCCAAAATGTCTACTGTTGCATCTGTGAACTTTTGGTACAATTTGCAGGCATACACACACATCCAAAATATATAGAGTAGGCAGATGATGATGCCAATCAGTATGCAACATTGATTTAATGCCGATGGTGCCAAGTTGGTGCTTAACAAACCAGTTAATGCCGTCTCTTAACTTTGTACATCAGAACACTTATTCAGCAACAGGATAGACCAATACTGTTTAAATTACTTAGTTACCGGTTTATCTCTGCTGTTTGTCCTTTTGATTCTGCAAGCGTTTGAAGTTTTCTATATTTATTTAAAGTTGCAAAGGCCTACAGGAAGTGGTGTGAAAAGTGCTGAGGACTTCTTTCTGACTTCAATTCTGCTGCACAAATCAGATATGGGTGCAATAGAAGTTGTTCTCGTGGTGAGTGAACAGAAGCTATACAGAGCAGAGGCTACTGAGAGAGGAAGGAAGGCTCACAGCAGGAGGCAGAGATTCAGTGAGGGCATCCTTTCTGAAATTGGCTACATACTGTAGTCATAACCGTACCCTGAGAGCAGAGCAATGATGGATTACCAATGGCTATGACACCATGGCAGTGAATTTTTAATACACCTTGCAGCAGTCCCAATAGCATTATTCTGTTGTCGTCCACTTCAACAGGTTGAATTTTAGGTATGACAGCAAAGCAAGGCATAGCCAGGAGGCAACAAGGCCTGTCTACGAATGACATGGCTGATGACTCCAGGGTGCCCCATACATGTAAACAGGATACAGTGAAAGCCATACTGTCACACGGCATGTGGCAGAACAGACCCACTCACTTGTGAACACAACAGGTCAGCTGCCTAAACCTTCTTGGATGAGGGCTACAGTAGCTGGAAGAGTGAACTTCAAGATGTGGTGGTATTCTGTGTACTGCAAAACCTTTTATCATGAGGAGCCTTTGCTTCAGATTTTTAGTGGAGGAGATGACAGATGGTCTTGGAGATTGACTTTTCCAGCAACACATTTTCAGCTCTGATCTCCAGCATCTGCAGTCCTCACTTTCTCCTTGAATATTTCTTGACCTAGGAAACCTGGCCATGGACTCTGCCATCTTAAAATGGGTCACAACAGTCCAGACAGTTGGCTGCTAGGCACTGCAAAGATTTGGAGACAAATGATGCCTTCTTGAGCAAGGTTAGGCTGTTTTGAGTTCATTGCCACTTTGCTACAGCAATCCTAGTAAACTAGGTTACACCATAATGCATGCTGTAACCCACAGCCATGATGGCAACAGTTTGGGCTTGTGGAGCAGCAAATTAAACTTTCATGACGACATGGGACGCTAGCATCCTCACTTTCCTTGGTTAGAGGCCTCTGCTGCCCAGAGACTTAGTATTTGCAGATCCCACCTCTATGTAATCCTGTCAAGTAGGTGTGTCTTCATCTTCATTATCTTCTTGCTGTTCCTCCACTGCCTGATCAGACTGACCTTACTGGGTATCAAAAAGGAGGAAGGTACAAGGGTGAGGTTGTGCTGAAAAGAAATGGGAAGGAGAGTGGCACATACACTCATCATCTAAACCTTGTAAGTCAGAAGAGAATGCAGAATGAGGACAAGTTGAGACATGAAATATGATCCTGCTCCTTCAACAGGTCCCTCCTTATCGACTAGAGAGAGGGAAATGTCTCAGTAAGTGTCAGCCAATAATTTTACAAGTGGCTATCATGGTTAATTAGCTAGTAATGCTGTAAGCTGTGAGATGTGGGGAGGATAAGAATTCCAGTAGTGGTGTGTGTGTCAGTGCAGTAGAACATATGAATATTGGATATGCGATGTTGCAGAGAGAGTTTGCTGGTAGTTAGATGATGAGGCACTGTCTGAGTATAGAACAGCAGTGACGGTATCTATCATTTGAAGAGGCACTCACTGATCTTCACCACTCACATGGTATTATTGCAACACAGAGCCCAAGTACTTGAAGTTTCAGTCCTGGCATTGACTTCTGTGATGATCTGTTCTCACTACCTCTTGGTGTGTTTCGAGGGACTCCAGACTCTCTCCCCCTATAATAGCTTATCCACTAAAATTTCCAGTGAAGATCTGAGAACCATGGAAGATGTTGTCTTCCAAGTTGTGACATTACTGAATGCTTCACAGATCAGATTCACTTCCGACCTAACTGCCAGAACCTTCAGAGGGAATATCCTGTTTTAAAAAGCAGTAAAGCCTAGACCTGTGAGTATTGGCCCAAATTCGAGTTCCATTTTCAGGTATACAAGATGCGTTCAGACCAGTTCTAACATTTCCAAGTAATACTAGTTTATCTTGAAGCTACAATGTACAATTGCCTAAGAGCTACGGTATAATTTCTAAGTGATGTAACATTGCAATGAATGGATATAGTTTAATTGTTTTTCAGTGACTATGGCATTTCATCCCCTAAATGTTTTCTTGCCTGTAAGTTAAAATACAGAATAGTTGTTAAGGGACTGTTGTTGAAAGATTTTTGTTGAGGGAGTTTGACCCAGAAAAATAAAAGGGCAAATTATTATTTAAATGACAATCAGATTAAAAGTGCATCAGTGCAGTGGGATCTGGGTGTCCTTGTGTATGAATCGCAGAAAGTGGGTATGTAAGGTATGTAATAAGAAAGGCAAATGGAATCTTGGCATTTCTTGTAAAGAGACTGGATTATAAAAGTAAAGAAATGTTGTTAAAATTAATGCTTGATTATCAAAAAAAGCTAGTCATATTCTATCTTGTTAAAGAGCATCATTGTCCGGGCCTCATGTGGTGCAAATATTACTTGCAACTTATCAGTCCATATTCAATGGTGCTACCACCACTAAATCCCCCACTATCAACATCCTGGCAGTTACTATTGACTAGACACTTAACTGGACTCACCACATAAGCAAAAGCAGATCAGAGGCTAGGAATACTGCAGCAAGTAACTCACCTTCTGACTCTCAAAACTTGTCCATCATTAAGACACAAGACAGGAGTGTGATGGAATACTCCCCACTTTCCTGGGTGGGTGCAGCTCCAACAACACTCAAGAAGATTGACCCCATCCAGGACAAAGCAGCTGCTTGATTGGCACCACATCTATGCCATTCCCTTTACTTCCAATGTTCAATAGCAGCAGTGTGTACCATCTTAAGATACACTGCAGAAATTCACCAAAGCTAAAAGCAGGGATGTACACCTGAGGCTCTATAAGGCTCTAGTCAGGCCACATTTGGAGTATTGCAAGCAGTTTGGGGCCTCATATTTCAGGAAGGATAAACTGGCCCGAGAGTATATCCAGAGGGGATTCATGAGAATGATCCCATGAATGAAAGACTTAACACATGAGGAACATTTGAGGACTCTGGGTCTATACTCGAATGATGAGGAGGGATCTGATTGAAACTTACAGAATACTGAATGGCCTGGACAGAGTGGATGTTGGAAGATGTTTCCATTGGTCGGAGGGACTAGAACCTGAGAACATAGCCTTAGAGTAAAAGGAAGACATTTTAGAATGGAGTAAGGAGCAATTTCTTCAGCCAGAAAGTGGTGAATCTATGGAATTCATTACCACAGAAGGCTATGGAGGCCAGGTCATTAAGTATATTTAAGACTGAGATAGCTGGGTTCTTGTTTGTAAACGGGATCAAAGTTTACGGGGAGAAAGCAGGAGAATGGGATTGAGAAACTTATCAGTCATGACTGAATGGTGGAGCAGACTCAATGAGCTAAATGGCCTAATTTCTGCTCCTACGTTTTATGATCTAAGATCCTGAGACAGCACCTTCCAAACCCACAACCACTTCCATCTATAAAGAGAAAGGCAACAGATACATGGTGTGAAAGACCAAACTAAACCCCCTCAAAATATGTCAAGGAGGTAGCCTAGACCCTAACTTTCCTTATTTTAAAGGCATGTGCCAGGCATTGCATTCCAGATCCAATTTGATTGGTCAAACTATCAGGCTTGAAGTAAAACACACTTTATTCATACATTATGGTTCAAATGCAAATTAAAAAAAAGTTGGAATAACTTAATTCTATTGAAAACCTAACAGAATTATAGATTATTTAACTACTGAACAACAAGTGATCCAATATACAGAGGAACCTCGCTTATCCAAACGAGTGGAAGGGCATTATTTCATTGGGATAATTGATTATTCGGTTAATTGATTTCCTCTGGGACTCAGAGTTTTTTGTGAAGTCTGCTTCCCATTCAGGAGACTAGGCAGCAGCAGACTGCATGCGAGCTCCCGCCCACCCCCCCAACCCCGTAGGCTCCCATCCCGTCCCCCTGTCCACCCCCAACCCTGTCCGCTCTCACCCCACCCCCAACCCCTTCCAACACCGCACCCCCATCCACCCCCAATCTCACAGCCCCCTCCCTCGACCCCCCAGGGCAGCCGCACCATACACCAACAGTAAAACTGGGGGTTAAGTCTCCAAATAGCGCACACACAAGCACACAACGTTTTGGCAGGTTCCACCTCTGCCCTATACAGGACAATGTTGGAGAGATTATCTGAGGAAGGGGCGGGGGGTGGGGTTAGGGTTCGCCCCTGTGTAGAACTCCAGGAAAAGTGTGGGCAGAGAGAGAGGGCATGAGATCAGTCATTTAGAGACGGTGCCTGGACTGTCCAGAGCTGCTCTCAGCAGTATTTCAGTGAGCTGACTTTGTTTTTAATCATTGTACCTGAAAACAAAATACGCGATCCGGGTTGGAACAGCTCTTTGACGTAATGTTTCTATCGGGGCCTTGTGATCCCCTTCGGATAATCCGATATTCGGATAATCAAAGTTCCTCTGTAGTAACATAAAGGCAAATTCAGTAAAATAGATTGTTTCATATGCAAATCTCCAGTGGAAAGGGCATCAATAAAAAACAGGGAGAGAAAGAAAGGGAGGACTGGAGTGTTATTTATAGCATGGAGTCATATATTGCAGTCTTCAAACCCCAACATCTACTGAAAGCTAAACTAAAAATCCTGGTTCTCGTGGGAGCTTGACCCTACCCATCCAGGCTGCTTCTGTTCCAACTTTTTTTTAAAACCCAAGGCCTCAAGCTGTTTACTTTATTGACAGACCACTCAGTACCTCTGTTGCACCCACACATCATTAAACTAAATGGACAAGATACACCACAATGTTAGTTCTCCTCCAAGCCCTCACCATCCTGACTTGGAAATACATCACTGTCCTTTGCTGTTGCTGGGTCAAAATTCTGGAATTCCCTCCCGAACATTGTTGTGGATCTACATGCGGCAGATGAGCTGCAATGGTTCAAGAAGACATCTCACCACCGTCTTCTCAAGGGTACCCGGGAACAGGCAATAAATACTGGCCAGCCAGTGGTGCTTACATCCCACGAATGAATGAGAAAAGTCACTTAGCCCTGCCTTTTGCCTGCTATTTTCACAGCTTGGCATGCAAGTAGCCCTGTGTTGTAGTTTCACCAGGTTGGCAACATATTGTTGGATATACTTAGTACTAACCCTGGAATGCCCTCCTGCACCCTTCATTAACCAGAGTTAATCCCCCTGATTTGATGGTAATGGCAGAATGAGGATATGCTGGGCTATAAGATTACAGATTGTATTTAAATTTTAAGTTAATTCTGCCTTGGCTGTTGGCCCACAGATTATCATGGATGCTCAGTCGCTAGATCTATTCAAACTCTGTCCCATTTTGCATGGTGGCCGTCCCACACAACATGATGGAGGGTATCCTCAATGTGAAGGCAGGACTTTGGCTCCATGAGATTTGAGCGGTGGTCAGTCATATCAGTTTCTCATGGACAGATACCTCTGTGACAAGCAGATTGCAGAGGAAGGGGGGCAGGTTGGCTTTTCCCTCTTGACCAGCTGAGACCCCATCTCATAGCCATAACCTTCAGGACACAGTCAACTCTGTCAGCAGTCATGCTATGTAGTCACTCTTGGCAGTGAACATTTAAATTCTCCACCCAGTGTACATCCTGTGCCCTTGCCAATCTCAGTATTTCTTCCAATTGGTATTCAATGTGAAGGATTCACGATGCATTAACTGAAGGATGGGTTTGAGGCAGTAGGAGACAATCAGAGGGAGGTTTGCTTGCCTATGTTTGTTCTGATGCCATGAGACAACATGGGACTCAGAATCAATGTTAAGGACTTCGAGTGCAACATCCTCTGGACTGTATGTTATAGTGTTGCCAGTTCTAGTGAGTCTGTTCTGTCAGTGGTGCAGATCATACCAGGGATGATAATGATGGTATCTGTACACTGTAAGTCATGATTCAATGACTATGACTGTGTCAGGCTATTGCTTAACTGCTGTGGGACAGCTACCCTAATATTAGCACAATTTTCCAGATCTTAGTATGGAGCACTTTGCGGGCAACCATTATCAGTGCCGAGATCAATGCTCTTGGATGGTCCACCTTATTTTGTTCCTGTTAGACCTCGCAATGGTTTGATACAACAGAATGGGTTGTTTGGGAATTTCAGTGGGTAGTTAAGAATCAACTACATGACGGTGGCTCTTGAGTCAGCGGGACAAGGTAAGGGAGGCAGATTTACTTCCCTAAAGGACATTAATGCTGAATGCTAATGTTCTTGTTATTATTCGACGTCATCACTCCTCTGAAACCAACCGCAGTCTATCATTCATTGCCACAGGCTGCACTTTCATCCCCCAGCCCCTCTCTCTCATAATGAGTTAATGTGGTGTGGACTATGCAGTTCACATATTGCTCTTGAAATCCCAATAAATACTGGCACCTTGTTCAGTCAGGTGCATCTGGGTTTTTAAAAGGGATCTAATTAATAACAAAAAAGCTCAGCAGGTCTGGCAGCATCTGTGGAGAGGAATCAGAATTAACATTTCAGGTCAAGTGACCCTTCCTTAGAACTCACTGCTGAGCTTTTCCAGCAAGTTTTGTTTTTGTTTCTTTTAGTTTTTATCTAATCAATATCTACTGCTGAACAACAGATCTGGCCCAAAAATCACTTTATGTCTGTTACATGGCTCAATTACGATTACTTATCAGATTTTGAACGTTTTTGTAAATAATTTTTTTTGTTAAGTTTCAATTTGGGCCTTCACCCCTTATACATGCCTATATCTATATTCCCTGTATAATGTTTAGTCAGTAATCTTAGTCATAGTCATTGAGTCATACAGCATAGAAAAGGACCCTTCGGTCCAACCAGTCAATGCCAAACATAATCCCAAACTAAACTAGTCCTACCTGCCTGTTCCTGGCCCATATCCCTCCAAACCTTTCCTGTTCATGTATTTATCCAAATGCCTCTTAAATGTTGAAGTTGAATGTTGAAGGAGCTTTGGTGAGTTTCTGTTTTACTAACCCTTCCATCGGAGAAACCGTATCTCTCTGCTTAGTCTATCAAATGCCATCATAATTTTGAACGTCTGGCACTAAATCTTTTAAACCTCTTCTAAACCAGCTTTTTCACTAAGATATTACACATTTGAACAGAAGCTGGATATTTTTGCCCCACGGGTTTTTAAAAAATTGACACTTGAGAACCGCCCCTTTAGAAGACTTCACTGCATTCCCATATTGAACAGGAAAGCACATTCCCAGTAAATTCCAATCCATGCCAACAGGCTTATCTTAGCACTTCTAATTTCTGAGTTGGCCATCTATGAGAATTGTTTAATGTGATTGGCTGCTGCTTGGGCAATATTTCTGTTGTGGATACAGTGTGGAAATACCATAAATTTGTTGCATTTCCTGTCACTGTTTTCGGTATGGGAAAAAAGACATTTTGAAAATTTTATGTCATGGATGTACTGAATTGGCCAGGTATCATTTTCAGAGGTTTGAAAATGTTACTTCAATGTATTTTTGTTACACAGCTTATAAAGTGATGACATCCATAGAAGGTACCAAACCGCTGTGTTTTATTCTTGCATTGGAAATGTAAATCAGTGTTTTGAATATACTGAGGCAATAATTTTCTTTTCCTCACTGCAAGCAATGGCTTCCATGTGTTAAATGTGTTCCACTTGTTTTTAAGGGCTAAATAATGGAATGTGAATGCTCAGATTTTCATCACAAGGTTGTAGTTCTTTCATCATAAAAAAGATTATTGTGAATTCAGAGATCACAATGAACATATTTGGGGACTAGGGTTTTTTTTTTCCATATTCTGCATTCCAGTACAATCAATTTCCAGTTCTATGTAATAAAAACAGGAATTACTGGAAAAGCTCAGCAGGTCTGGCAGCATCTGTGAAGAGGAATTAGAGTTAATGATTCGGGTCCAATGACCCTTCCTCAGAACTCCAGTTATCTGTCCTCAATCACATTTGAAAATGTAATCTCTCTCCTGTTTTAGTTTTATCACGTTATAGGTATTCTAAAAGCAAGAGTGATAAGATCATAACGATGCAGAGTAAGATGAAAAAGGATTTAGCCCACCAAATCCATTCCTTTCAAAAACCAAATAAGCCAACTATCACAAATCCAACCCAATTCATTTCATCATTAGAAGAAAAATTCTGCAAAGTTTGTCGCTGTCACCAAAAGATGAATGAAACAAAATGTCAGAGTAGCTAACATACCTTAATTGGATATTATCAGTTGTTGACTTCACATTCTATTTGTGATAAATTCATCCGTCTGGAAAAATAACATCCTAAACTTTGCCAAAATGTCCACAACTCATCAAACAGACTAACATTTGTATAAAATCTTTCATGACATCTCAAAGTGCTTTGTAGCCAATGAAGTGCTTTTGAAGTATTGCTGCTGTGGGAAGGTAGGATGCTGATTGGTTGTACCTGAGCAACCTCAAACCTTAAGAGAGCTTGAAATCAGTTTGGAATCTGAATCACAATGAGCATGCGTGCTACATATCTGAATTTGGCATATCTAAAACATGACCACTGTTTCCACATCTATTTCAATGCTCCTATGATTAATTAACAGTCCAGCATAACAGGTTTGCTTCTGCTTTACCTTCATCACCTTTTCAAAGCTGGCCGAAAAACCTGAATTTAAAAAGTACTGCACAGACTGCAAATGCACTAGGTGTGAGTGAACATCTGTCATTTTGTTTAACCCTTTTAACTTGCACTTCAGCCACTCTCTGCGATGTGATCCAAGTAAATAAGGAGATCAAATAGATAAAATGGCAGAGGCAAAGAATAATGATTTTCCTGTCAGTCAGCTCTTAAAACTGGCCCAAATACAATGAGTTAATTTTCTGACGCTAATCCGAATGCAGAAATTTGTTTGCCATGCAAAATACTCAATATCTTTGGATATGTTATGATAAATGTCTTTTTGTGAAAGCTGAAATGTTCGCATGTTGGTCATATTTCAGATACTAATATCACACCTGCAATTCAGGTACCAAAATCGCAACTCTCTCATTCAGTCTCACGCCTTCAGACTAAATTCAATTTGTAGAATATCGGAGATATATGCTGCAGCTCTATATAGAACATAAAATGGCAGTACACCAAGGAGCTGCTGATGGTGGGGGAGGGTGATTGAAGACAGAGAAGATGCTTTGAGAGTATTCTATGTTAGGCACACCTATTCTATGTTAGGTGTGAAATAAAACACACTGAAAGAGTAAAACCATGCCATCCATTTGCTGTTTTATATTTATCTATTTGCTAAAATATTTATTTGCAGTACTTGTGTAATTGCTAATTTATCTTTACAATCAAAATGACTAATAATTTCACATGATATTTGTGTTTATGCCTCCAATATCTTTAAATAATGTTGTGATCAGCACGATTGGTGCTTCGAATTATTTTTTGACATCACTGAAACATTAATCACGTTGTGCAATTCGTCACAATATCTCCAAAACCGTTCTAGCCAGTGCATATGGTATGATTTGCGCTTAAATACTGAAATTAACAAACAGCATTCGATGGATTCAATGAATATAAATATTGTCTTAACATAAGACATTTCTGTAAATAAGTCCTATTAAGTCACTTAAATTGTCTATTTATCAAAGAATTAAATATTTTAAAAATCTAGGTGTTGTCTGCATCCTGTCAAATCTGCCAAATGATGAACAAAATGTGGAATGTAATAGCTGAACAAAGTTGCATTCCAATGTTTTCCAGAATGTACATGTTAGAAATTAAAGTTTAACTTCAGTCCAGATTTAGTAATTATTATCACATCTATCAGATTTTTTAGAATTGTAATTTGAAGCATTATTGTGATACAGTTAAACTGGGGGGGGGGGGGGGGGGGGTGAAGCTTGAATGTATACCTTTCTATGTTACACTGTTCAGATAATACTTGATTCTAAGTTTCCTTTACATGAACATGGGTGTATTTTACAAACCTTTCATCAGAAGTCAATGATCAGATTCTATTAAAGTTTAATGCAATTAATTGCAGAGTTAAGTGTCAGATGAATGAATAAACGTGGTAACCAATTTGTTACTGATATAATTAAATGATTTTTCTAACATTTACGGATTGCAATTGTTGGTCATCTGGTGAACAGCTAAATGTCGTATTTGCACATTATGGCAAATATTGGCAGTCAACTGTAGATTAATATACTTACTATGATGAGTAATCATTCTTCAAGTAGTCACTCTGCATAGTCAGATGCTACCAGTAAAATCACATCTCGAACAGTAATAAAACCAAAATTCTCATGAACAAAGCATGAAATTTAAAATAAACTTACATAAGGGAGTAAACTCAACACTAATTTGTGGCTGTTCTATTCTGCTCTTCCTGTCACAGCTTATGATGTCATATGACTACACTACAGCTTTATAATTCAGAGCCTAATATCCCTTATTCCCCATATGGACTTTATTTCTGTTTCAGCTGTGCAAAATTCTGTGAAGTGGTTATTATAGCTCTGAGGTGATTTTTTTTTAATAAGTAAGATTTAACAGATGTATAATAATTTTTTTCCAACGTTAATCGCAGATGCCAATTATTGTACCCTGTCACAGAGTGATCTGCAGCAATGGACAGATTGGTAATTATATGGGAGGAAGAGGAAATCACCTCAAACAATGGCTACTGACACATGAGAAGCTTCTGAAAGAGAGCCGAAAAACATCTCAGGGACCTTGTCCAATGCTGCCACACAGCTAGAATGTACGCCAACAATATTCAGAATAAAACAAGCTCTTAACACATCCACTATTATTTAGGGAATTTGTAAATATTTGAGTGACTTAAAAAGATAAAAGAAACTTGAGAGTCAGATGCGTGGTGTCACCACTACTATATTAAAAAGCCTGGATTCATCCTGAGGGACTCTGGCCTTTCTTGTTTTTACATTTTACAGAAGAATGAGTACAGAGATCTGTGCATGTTGTGTATGTTGTTCCCATCTACAGGCTTTTTTGTTCTATTTTTAATGCCCATTAAAGCAAGGATAAGGGAGTGGGAGGGGCATGGCAAATGTTAGGTGCAACTGCCCCTCTAAGGAAGCATCTGGCTCACAGAGGGGACAGCTGACAGTCTGGAGTCCGTGTGTTACTGGGAGCAAAATGAAATCCTGAAGCATCAGCTCACATTTCTTTATTGCTGCACAGCTTCGTATTTGCCCTGTATGGAATACTGTACCTTCACACAATGATTGTCCTGTCCTCTCTGATTGTCCTGTTCCCACCAAAATAAATCTTTTCCATAAACACCTTTTGCAAACTGGTCACAAAATATTGAAAGGGAAACAAATCTTTTGCATGCTCTCAATTTGTTTAAAAAAAAATTGTCACGTCTTTACCAATCCATTTTTGTTTTCATTTGATATGTATTTTTCAGGTCTCATGGAAAAGGTACAACTTTAGCTTTGTATTTTTTTGCTTGGTAGTGTTTTTTTTTAGCAGCTACTGTATTAAGACTGTTAAAAATGTGAATGTTTCTCTTCAGTTGATTTCTTGGTAACCTCGTGTAATCTGGTTGTGTAGACCTTTGGTGCAGAAACAAGTTCTTTAAGCTTAAGAAAAACAAAATTGTATGTATTTGATCAGCAAAAAATAAAAATAATGTATTTCAATTATGTTTTTGGAATATCTTCACTTGTTATGAGGTCAGGCTAAATCTCGGAGCTATGGTACTATTTGGTTAGTAAGGCTTTTGTTTCCAGTGTTCTTTCATTCATAGAATAAAGTAAATAATTTTGTGTGTTTAGTTTACAATTGTCCTATAGGTTATTTTCCCATGGAAATTATTTTATTGGCTAGATGATTAGGTTGCGGAGAGGGAACTCTCACTGGTACTTTCTTTTCCCACTGAAGACGTTGTTTGAGCAACGACAGTTATCCTGCCCGGGGGAAGATACATTGTCCTGCCCTTTCATGCTCCCATTTGTTCTCATTGTTAGTCAACATGAGCACATGCAAGGATGCGATAATTAGTTTATTCTGAATACAAAAAAAAGGAAGATTTGAAAAGAAAGTGCACTGAACAATATAATTTGGGGGAAAAAAACTGTTGCGTTACATAATCACAAACTGTGTCAAATGTGACTCATCATAGAATAATCAATTAAAGGTCACAACCTGTCCTAATTCTTTGCAAATAGATACCTCTTCCTTAAGAACTTTAAAGTGGCAGTGAAGATATAAGGGGGAGCAGATAAATTACATACTACATTGGGACTGCCACACAATTGATACAATAGGATTTCCGGCTGTTACACTGATCAAACATGATAGCCTTTAAATCATATCAGAACAAGATACCTATGCTATGATACCCCATGTGAGAACACCTACGTGGGATGGAAAATGCATCCTATCTTTTTAAGAGCGTGACTTCTCACTTTTTTATGTTACGTGGGAGGTTATGCATTTATCAGATATTTAGTTTTTGTCATCTCTTTTAATGGTGTTATGGCTTAATGACCAAAATGTTAGTTTATAGAGGACTGGATTATATAAATATATAGAACATGAGAGAATAACTAGCCTGCTAAACAATAGAACTAATTGCAATATATAACCTAAATTTGCTTTTTCATAGACACTATTATCACTCAAAGCACTAAAACAAAAGTAACCCTAAGTAAATCAATGCAAGTCATCAAATATATTTACTGCATGAAAATGTTCTCCATTGTATTATAAGGATATTAAAATCATAATCAAGGCTGGGGTGTTAGTATCTATTATGTTACTGCTTTACACGTTTTTTTATTTCCCATTATTTTTATGACTTTAACAAACAGAATAGATATCTTCAATTTTCTAATTTGTAATGTGGCTTACTTGGTATTGATATTTCAGTTTTTAGTACGATACATTTAAGGTCTTCTTTTGAATAATAAATGAAAGATAATTCATTAAAATAGTTTCTATAAATAAAAGATAAATCTGACTCTGAAAAATGTAATTTGCTTTCCAGTCTTGCCAGTGTGCGTTCTCCGGTTCATCCGAATTGTGGTTCACACATGTTAATAATGGCTCTGTGAGCATCCTTTTTCCAATAGAGGGCAGTAGAGTTTAGAGGAATTACACTACAAATCAGAAAACACTCACAAGAGCAGCTTTATTCTCAATTATTTCAATTTTGACCTACAACTAGAGCACAGAGTAGCTCCACAGAAATTTACACGCTGATTTATGTTGCAAATTTTCAAACAAACTGCGTCACAAGCTCATTCCTTTGTACACAATCACTTTTTTTTGTGCTTATACGTAATGCTGAGCGACTGGCCGCAGTTAGGCAGTAAGATGAAGAATGGCCCTTCTTTACCTTCTGATTTCTGATATTGCTAATGATGCCCAGGCTGCAGTCTGGAGTGAGCATTAATGAAGGGGGCTATGACACTAGAACCTCGAGGGGTTTTATTTAAAAAGAGAGGCGAATATATACTGCCACTTAGGTGTACTTCCAGCCTGCCCTCTTCAACCATTATTACTGATTCCACCTTGTGATTTTTTTTGTTTAATGCTAGACATTATTTGCCATGATCTTCCATGAAGAAATAGTTAACTCTCGTGTGAAGCTGCAAAGTGCTGGAAAAGCTAATGGTGATGTTGTTAGCCCAATTGTTGAAAGAAAGAAACGTCCTTCAGCCTTGGAATTGGGTTCCAGTGACCTATCAGATTTCCTCCCCTTCAGTCTTCCAGTTCTTTGAACTGCTGACATTGAGACACTGTGCAGTCAGGCACGACAGCTGTTTCTGCATCATCTAATACCAACACATGCTGTTTTAGACCATTTTGAGAAGGAAAGATAATGAAAGATTCAAAAATAATATTTGTTTTGGCATAGTTATCTTTATAATAAAATAGATGCCCTTGACCACGGAAAAACTGGATTTTGAGATAGGGTCAAGTTTGTTTACAGACTATGTGTTGAGGTTTAAAAAAATTCTGAGTGTTTTTTTTAATTTAAAGCCACTCCACAGGCCAGACTAAAGAATGATTATGCACTTTGTCAATGCAAAGAATAAAAATGCACTTAGTAACAGCATATTAATGATGTACATGAGTTATATATTGTGGAATTTTAATCCTGTCTTAATTTTGATAACTCTTAATACTGTTCAAACGCTGCTGAATCAAAAAAGACAGCATCAAGTGCAGTGATCATGGATAGAAAATTAACGGAGGTGAGTTTTGTAACTCACGCCAACACCTGCCCTCCCCCATCCTGGTGCTACCTGACCATAGAGAAACAACAGTAGTGGGCACTGAGTTGCTTTTGAACACCAGAGATCTATAAAGCACATGGCCTGAGTCCAAAATATTCAAGCTGGAAGACTACAAAAGGACAAAAACTATAATAAAAATACATTGTAATCTGACAGAAAAGAAGTTTTTCTCCCTTACCAAGTTTGTATTTATATTTACATTGAGATGGTTACATTTAGTCTAATAAAGAATTGTTCTCTGCTTTATGACTTATCTTAGATGTCTTTCACATAAGACAATGTAATGTATAGCCATATGCTTTGATGCCATTTGTATTGAATAAATGATGGCTAGTCACATCCTAAGATAAATAATACATTTCTAGTGATGGATATAAAATTCTTTTAAAAGTGAAGTAGGAACACAGTATTATATGGCTAAGTGTTTCTAAACGTATAATTCACCTGCCAAACCAACAATGAGAAAGTAACTTTTGCAACAGAAGATTGTCAAATACTTTCAGGACTATTGTAAAACAAACAAAAATAAAAATTATTTTCTACAGTGCATTCACTAAATTTAAAAGGAACCTTTAAGTGTTACCTGTTTGATTTCCCTCAAAATATGGTCAATGAACAACAGTGCATTGCTGTGATGTAATGACTTTGTAGCTATTTGAATCATCAACATTTTGAAAAACTGCATTTTTTATTCTAAATTATTATTTTGCACCTTAA
Source organism: Chiloscyllium plagiosum (assembly GCF_037043375.1). Taxonomy (NCBI): domain Eukaryota; kingdom Metazoa; phylum Chordata; class Chondrichthyes; order Orectolobiformes; family Hemiscylliidae; genus Chiloscyllium; species Chiloscyllium plagiosum. The sequence goes on from NW_028270160.1 coordinate 37,801,951, forward strand.
ATGCTGTTGCATATTTTCATTTCTTTCTGAGTCTGCTAAATCTTTGGCCAGAACAGCTCCTAGTCTGTATGAAACTGTAGAGGTGGCAGTAAAATACTTAGGTTGAGGCCAAGTAGTGGAGAAATTGCAGGTACTGATGTGTCTTTAAGTGACTGAGGGCAATAGTCCAAAGTCTTCTGGACCAAGTGGCACCAGCTGCAGACAGATGGAGCATGTCTGGGCTCCATCACCCTCAGGTCTGCATCAGACAAGAATCTATATATTATGGTAGGAGAATGGATAAGGAAATAAGAAATGGCCACTATGCTGTAAGGTGAAAATTGAAATGCATGTGGCATGCTGACATTTGAAATGATTTATGGATGGCTATTGTTAATTGTACCTTAAAGTTTATATGGGGTGCAATATCATTTAAATGATGTAGAAAAAAAAATCACATGTAAATGATAATTAAGTTCAGTCATGTTCATTTCTATATGAGAAATCTAGGCCAAGGTATTTAGAAAGTGTTCTGTTTTCTTTCTATTTCAAAAAAACACTTACTTTCCTATCATAGTTGATTTCAATGGTGTTTATTCATATTTGTGAAACAAAAACATTGTCCAGAAGCCGTTTTTCTTTTCTTTGCACATTGTTGAACTACTTACATTTGTATAAAAAGTAAACTTGAATGGTGTTATTTCAGAAATTATTAATTACACATCAATCATTTTAAGTTTATATTTTGAAAATATCTATTTCCAATAGTTTGGTTTGCTGTGTATCATTTTTGTTATTTTCACAGGCCCTAGGAGGGGCATCTTAGAGAAGTAAAATTAAGAATAGTAATGCATTGATATGAAACTATTAATTGTTTTTATGCTGTGCTGCAGTTGCTGTTACTGTGTTGTGTTGACATAACAAGCAAAACAAAGAACCGTGAAACCTAATCATAGTAAGAACTACTATTACTGTTAACTCACTAACATAATTAACTTGAAAATGGTTTTCAACTGTCTGCTCCATTTTCTAGTATCTATTGGTGTAATAAATAAAACTTTAACTCATTTGAACAAGAAGAATTAGAAGTTGGGTAGGGCCAATTGCCCCTTGAGCTGACTCTTTCATTCAAAACGTTTGTGAAAGATCTGATCTTGATCTCAAACTAACATCCTCCTGGTTACCATAAATTGCCTCTAGGCTGCCTTTCATGCAAGTGTGTCTTTCCTTAAATTAAGAGAATCAAACTGTACTTGGTACTCTAGAAGATACTAGCAAAACCAAGGAAACCTCACAACTTGCTCATATTTGCATTAAGCATGAATTATGGGTTCAAAAACAAAACAGAACAGTTCTGAAGAAGGATCACTGGACCAGAAGCATTAACTCTGACAGCATCTGTTAAGAGAAATCAGACCTGTTGAGATTTTCCAACAGTTTCCGTTTTTGTTTTGATTTCCAGCATTTGCAGTTCTTTCGGTTTTGTTAAGTTTGAATTATGGGCTTTTCATTAATTCACTCGCGAGATGTGGATGCCTGGGCTGGGCTAGCGTTTATTGCCCATTTCTAGTTGCCCTTGAGAAGGCGATGGTGAGCTGCCTTATTGAACCACAACAGTCCATGTGCTGTAGGTCAACCCATAATACCCTTAAATGGGGAACTCCAGAACTTTAACCCAACAACAGTGGAGGAACAGCAATGTATTTCTAAGTCAGGATAGGAGTGCCTTGGAGTGAACTGCAACTGGTGTCTACTGCCCTTGTCCTTCTAGTTTGAAATTTTTGTGGGTTTGGAATGTGCTGTCTAAGGATTTTTGGTGTATTTCTACAGTGCTTCTTGTAGCTAGTACACATTGCTGCTAATGAGCATCAGTAATGGAGGGAGGATGCTTATGGACATAATGCCAGTGAAGCTGGATGGTGCCAACCTTCTTGAGTATTGTTGCAGTTGCACTCATCCAGGCAAGTGGGGAGTATTCTATCACACTCCTTACTTCATTGTTACAAATAAATTTAATAGCGCACTGCCTATTTACTTAATCTCCTATATTTACTACCTAAATCATTTGTGGTGTGTTTACTGACCAGGACAGTGATATCTAACTAAAGTGAATCAAAATACTGAAATCAAACTGTAGGTAGCTATTACATAATGGCCTGCAACATCTAAAAGAAGACACACATGGTTGTTTAGTTCTGGAGGGTCTGATGCTCAGACAAAGCAGGTCAAAAATCATGAACTCCTGGTTCTTTCATGCTTGAAAAGTAATTCCTGTAAGTTCCCGTTTGTAGTTGAACATCATTACATTTGGTGATTTCACATGAAGATAACAACATAATTGGCTTTATGGATGAAAAATAAGTGCAAATCCCAAAGGCATTATTTTTATTCCAGTCAGATTAAGTGAATTATAAAACAAGTCAGTTTAGAATTTTGCTAGTATGTGGTTATGATCACAGCTGCTGTCTTTCGATTTGACTCCTTAAAAGCTGAGGCATTCAGCAGTTATTTGCTGTTATACTACAACGTGGACATGTGGAAATATAGTTGAAAGAGGCTGTGCTTCTTTAAATTCTTCCACCCATGAGCTGGGGCTTCCAACTGTTTGCAAGCTGTTCCTGTTGACTCCTTATAACAATTCATTGAGCACTGCCAGAAAGTGCATGTGTGTATGGGGCTAGCTATGATCCCACACTTTCTAGACACTAAGGTGCTAAAATGCCTCAAGACCAAACCACAGTAGCAATGCTGGAGTCTCGCCTACGGGTATTCTCCAATACTGAACTCTCCACTGCTAACATCTGCTCAGAATTCAGCCTCAGAAAGGGAACTCCCTAATTCTGCACTTTGCCGCAAGGAAAGGAGTCACAGTTCAGATGTGGTGGCTCAGCCTCTTAAAAGGTAATCAAGAAACTCTTGTGAATTACAAAGGCCCGGTGAAACGACAACACCAACATTTCCTGTGGTCCACCAGCACTTCACAAGAGTTAGGACAGAGGACTTGTGAAACAGGTGATGAATCCCAAAAATGCCTTACTGCGGAGGTTCTCATGTAAAATCATGAATTGAGTAAGGTGTCAATCTTTTGAGGACATTTCCTTCGGAGCAGAAGTCAGCACTTAAGGAGAAATAAGTGGGAGGGTGGACATGAAAGTGCACAAAATGGGAAGGTGGGCATGAACATTTGCAATCAACTTTTAATAATTATGTGAGTTGTAATCTTTGAATGCATACATATATGCAAGGAGCTTCTTGTAAATATTTGACTTTCAGGTATTGCCAGGTTCTGTATGTCTATCAATTTGTGTATTCTAACCTCAAGTCAAGCGTGTTCAGAAGAAAATGTTGCATGCCAGAAAGCAGAAATGATGATAAAATGGGTTCTGATTTTTCACCAGACAAGTGACATGCAGTTTGGTAACCCATAAAGTCATGTTTACAAACACAAACATTACTGTGAAATCAGCAAAGGTTTGAGGTCTTTTGAATGAAATAATGACAAATAATTCAAATACAGGGCTGCATATTTGCTATAGCCACCTGTTAAACCTCCGAAAAGGATTACAAATATAGAATGAGCCTTTCCCAGAGGACTTGGCATAAAAATTATTTATAGGATGAAATTTTCCAAGACTGTGCTTTCAGCATTGGGCCTTCCAGGCAACAGATGGGGTTCGGAAAACCAGGCCCATAGCCATGTGTATCCAATTAGCAACACACCCAATTTCCCAATAGATGATTTTGGCTCCAAAAAGAAGATTGCATTACCTGCATGCGTCAGACTCATTTACATTAAATATTTGTTGTCTGCATCCAATGCTGAAATTCCTGACACAAACCTTAACATGTAAATAAGGTTCGCAGTCAACTAATGTCGAGATTGTGTCTGAATACAAAACTACCACTAAACATGTCGTGGCCAATATCCAAGTTGCAGTCAAAATATCATCTTGATCTGGTAGTCAACCGTACACACAATATTGGAAGCAGTGAAATTACTGTAGAGAAATAGCTCTTAGGGAGCTGAGGTTTAGCCTGAGAATCTGTTGTTCCAGATCCATCCCCTCCTCCTGTGAGAAAAGGAAGCCATGTAGCTATGACATAATGAAAGACTGTGCCAAAGAAAGGTCATCAGCAAGAAACATTAGATCTGTTTCTCTCTCTACAAATGATGCCTGATGTGCTGAGTGTTTCTCACATTCCCTATGTTTATTCCAAAATACAATGGTGGTATACAATGCTCCAAATAATACCTCCCCTGTGTGCAATGGAGCTCTCAATTTAAATCTTTCCAAAAGGGCTCCTAAAAGAATTGTGCAGAAATGAGGAACACTGAACTTCACAATCTACTGGCCTCAGTTGCAACCAAGTGGAGGGGATTTAGGTAACTGCATTGACTTATTTGGCAACCACCCTGTATGCATTTTTTAAAACTGTGACTTCACAGGTGGCCATTGCTTAGCGCTAAATGGTTCAGCCACTGCACCAAGATCTTTTCATTCTTGGTCTTAAAGGGAGCAGTGTTGCCGACACGGCTGGACTTAATTAGTATCAATCATTTCTTTACTTACCTACCACTTCCCTTTTTAATGGTTAGTGGTTGTGCTTTAGCAACTACTGCTTTGCCCAGATTTTTCCATGCACAGTCTTTCTATGCAAGTTTCTCCTATTCAAATTAGAGATAATTCCATTGGTAATTTTGGCCTTACCAACCCTCTGTACGGCTGGTTCACAACAGGGCAATGCAGTACTGCTATTTCCATGGACAGATGTTCAGGCCATAGGGCAGATTCTTTAGTCAGCTGTGCTCAAAATGGATAACGAGCCCAATTTGATTATGGCTTTATCTTGTGTTCAATTGTAAAACATAAATTTTGCTTACATCACTCTTTCTAAACCAGCAGAAGGACACCATGGACGATTTCTCCTTTTAAAGTTTACTTCAATATGTAGCATCAAGCTGTAAAACATTTCTACAAAATTCTAATGTCCAGATGTAAATGACTACAAACATTTCCTGTTGTGTAAACTGGCTTATAATTTTAGTCCAAAACCAAGCTTAAAATCTACGATTACTTTTTAACAGATTAAACAATACTTAGTTTTAAATGTGGATTTCTACCATAGTCAGTTAGACTAATAATATTATATTGAATATGGCAGCATTGAAACCATCTTAAACCTTTCTACAGCTATGCCTTAATGCATTTCTGCAATTGTTAATGGCCTGCCCTAGAGAACATGTATTAAGGTAAAAAATATTAGAAGCTTCTAATTCAAAATAAATCTACTTAGATGACATTTCTTCAGTTATAATGTATTTTATATTTTTAAAAGCAGATGCATTGAACTGCAGTATTATTTTTCTTTAAATTGTGTTTAAGAATAGTCAAGATAAAATGAAACTTGCTGGCAGTGTCACTGTAGACTGAATTAAGTACATGGTTTTAGTCATTGTGGATTATTAGAAACTCATTTTAAATAGCTTTTAACATTAAATATAATGCATATAAGTTAATGTCTCACTCATTTAAGTCGGATGATGATATAAAGGTTCAACTGATGTGCCAACAGTTGCCTTCCAGGCAAGATAGAAGTAGATATAATAGTCTTTCAGCACTTACCTATCATTGTACAAAGTGTTTGCACAACAATTGATGACTGAAAGCAATTACCTTGCAATCATTACTTTAAAAAAAATTGCTTCAATTTATCAACCAATTATTAAATTTTTCAAAATTGTTCACCCTTGATCTAAACTTACAGCTATAGCAATAGTGTAATCCCTGTATGATATCTGTGGTAGACAAGGATTTTATGTTTGAAATGAAACTGAGTGTGCTATAACATTTCCCTGTGATGGTGGATATGAAAACCATTAATAATCTATGATTTTGTTTCACTGTCATTTGATATATAAATTTTAAGCAAATGTGAATGAATTACATGTTTTCAAAGCTCAATTACTGTTGCAGCTATCCCACTGATTATTTATATAAAAAAATTTTAAAAACATGAAACTCATCAAAGGTTGAAACACATATTTATTTGTCTAAATAGCACCTGCTAGAATAACTTTATTGTCACTTTTGCATTGGAAACAGTTATGAGTTAATTGGCTTCCACCTACTGAAGATTGTGTTTCTAAGACACAAACCTATCTTCTAATGCTGTTCACATTAATTGTATACTTAATCTTGTTCAATTAAATATGCTTTTTTTAAAATTGAATTTAATGTAATGTATTATAGTCACACCAGCTATGGAGAAGGAGCATTGTCTTTCAAAAACTGCTTTGATTCACCTCTGTAAGGTTGAACATTAAGTTGTTTCTTTCTCAATTACAAATTCTTTCAACATTTCATTTTGTTTGTTATGGGATATATTTTAGTTTTTGGAGAATCAAAATTCTTTAATTGAATGAGGTCCAGCATTTTCTTCTTGTTCAAGTATATAATTCAAGTATTTTACTGAATTTACACATTAGACAAGAATATTTTTGAAATGTACAACAGATACATTTCCCATGTAGTTTGCTTGGAGACAGACAAATCTTATAAAAGCCAGAGATACTGCCGTGGCAGTACTTAAGTGGCTAATCCACATGACCTCTGACCTCCACAGTGTCATGTGACTATAGATTTTCAATACTCCTAGGATCTGTGTCACCCATAACATGTTTTGCACCACATTTAGAAACTCTATCGGAAGAATTTCTAAGTACTTGTGCATTAAGATGATAAATATCAAAATAATATGAGACTGGAGTTTGTGTATTTATTCTTTGGACAGTGCATGTTCCTTGATGAAAAAGGAATTCGCAAAAATGTACAACCTAGCATAAATTTAAAGTACACTCCACTTTATGCAATCAATGGCAAGATAAAAGATGTGTACGTAATGCATATTTATTGGTTCTCTTTTTTTAGGTGACAATACGGTATGTTTCAAAGATATGGCATTACAAGTACTTGGCATACTTTGTCTATAAATTTAAATACAAAAATAAAGTGTCCCTGCATATGTTAAAATAACTATCTCAAACTTTTTGATGAATGTTTCATTAAAACCAGTGTTGAACTGCATAATTTAAGATTCACAACCCTCAAATAAAAAGGTTTATATATAACAGATCGCTATGGTAGACAGAGATCAGCCTTTTTCTGAAGTGCTGGGGATATTGCCAAAGATAATCCATTTCCAGTTTAGCTGCTGCATAAATTAAACTATCAACAGGTTATTTCCTTTCTTCCTCATGTGCCAATGTTAGAAAGTACTGGCAGGCTTAAGGAAAGAAATAAGTTCAGCCTTGAATTGTAACTCTACACAGAGTTAAGATCACCGATGTTTGACCTTTATACTGATAAACTGGATCATCACTGAATTAACCAATCTGTATATTTAGCTCATGTTGATATCATAGATAATCTGTACACAGGATTTGTGCCAATCTGAATGTTTTTTATAAACATTTTATTTCAGGTCACAATTTCAGCCAGGATCCTGCTTTAGTGCCTCAGAAAACTCCACAGTGTTCCATTGAATGCGACAGTGTGATTCTGCCTCAATAATTTTCTATATTGTGAGCTCATAATTGATCCATATCCATTTCATAGGACACCTTTATTCGAAGGCTGTAAATGTTATACTATGGAACGCAAACCTAATGTCAGCATAGTCAGTTATCAATTTGTGATCAAATGTTTCCTCTCAGTATGCTAGTTTAAATAGATATCATTATGGAAGTGGCTTCCCTTTTAACTAAATTCTGTTGTGTTATCTTATTGGAAACCAAGAAAAACACAGTGACAACACTACTGAATTTGTACTTTATCTACATCCCAAAACTGGGCAGACTGACAGAGACAAATGAAGTAGTACATCTGCCAAAGGTTTGAGTGAAAAGGAGTATTATGCATATAACTTCAGTAATTGCCTATTAATATATCTACTACATTGGAAAACTGAGTGGTTAGCAGACTGCTCATTCACCTTTGGGATCTGAATTTGAACATAGGCCAGGTTGACCAGATAAAAAATTCTTCATTCTTCACTGGTTTCAAGGATCTGATGCAAAATTATTTAGAATCATTGAATGATTAGAGCACAGAAGGTGATCATTTGGTCCATCTTGTCTGTGCCAACTCTTTGCAAGAACAAACTAAATAGTCCCACTGTCCTGCTTTATCCTTCCAGTACAGCAATTTTTGTTTTCTTCTTTAGATAAATATCCAATTCCTCTTTGGAAGAATGCCACAGATTGACCCTGCCTACGTCTCCCTCTCAGTCAGTGCATTCTATACCGTAACCAGTTGCTGCATAGAAAGTTGGTGGATAAGTTAGGCCTGTTCTCCTTAACCTATCCACGCAACAATCCATTCTCATAAATCTTTACTGCACCTTCTGTAATTTGTTTATGTCTTTCATATAATGTAGTGCCTAGAATTTGACGCTAGTTTTCAATGAATGTTTAGCATGACAGCCTTGTTTCTGTGACCTTTGCCTCAATATGACAAAGCTCAGGTTCTATGTATCTTATCGCCTTATTTCCTCAACCTGCCTTGCCACCTTCAATGATTTGCATATTTATAACTTCTGCACTCATTGAGAATTTTATGCTTTACTTTGTATTGCCTTTCCACAGTCTTCCTACCTAAATGTAACACTTGTTTTTTTATATTAAATTGTATGTTCCAGTTATTCGTCCATTGTATAAGTCCTCTTAAAATTTATCACCTTCCTTTCCATGGGTCATCATATGTCCAAGTTTCATATCAACTGCCAATTAGATCAAGTAAAATCATCTCTGTAATACCAAGTCCTGGGGAACCCAACCATATGTTTTCCTCCAGTCCACGCAATAGTTGTATGCTACTACACTGTTTCTGCCCATCAGTCAACCTTGTATCCATGCTGCAAGTGTCTTATTTTGTTCCATGTTTTAATAACGTTTATAAAGGACTTTATCAAATACATTTTGGAAGTCCATGTCCACAATATAAACTAAATTTTATTCATCCACTCTCCCTGTCAGCTCATTCAGAGAATAAACCAAATTAGTTCAATATAATTTTAGCAAATCCATTCTGTCTTGTCTTACTTCATGTAGATCTGTCCAAGTGTTAATTTTATCCCAAAGTTTCATTTTCTCAAAGGTTTCCAGCCACCATCAAAATTAAACTGATTGTCTTGTAGATTGCTGGGCTTATCAATAAAAGCTTCTGTTTTGAATATGAGTGTAACATTTGCACTTCTCTAGACGTCTGGCATCACACCTTTATCTAAGGAGGGTTGGGAGGTTATGGTCAATGACACAACAAGTTCTTCCTCACTTTCCCTTCTATTCTCAGACATATTTGATCAGGAATTGAAAACTTATCAACTTTAAGTACAGCCAGACTTACTGGTACCTCCCCTTTGTCAATTTTAACCCATCCATTATTTGAACTGACTCCCCTATCACTCTGACATTGAAAGCATCTTTTTCCTTGGACAGAAGAATGTTAATTACTTATTTATGACCTCAGCCATGCTCTCTACCTCCATATCTTCCAGTCTCTAATTAGATTAGATTAGATACCCTACAGTGTGGAAACACGCCCTTCGGCCCTACAAGTCCACACCGACCCTCCGAAGAGCAACCCACCCAGACCCATTCCCGTACATTTACCCCTTCACCTAACACTATGGAGCAATTTAGCATGGCCAATTCACCTAACCTGCACATGTTTGGACTGTGGGAGGAAACTGGAACACTCGGAGGCAACCCACGCAGACACAGGGAGAATGTGCAAACTCCACAAAGACAGTTGCCTAAGGCGGGAATTGAACCCGGGTCTCTGGCGGTGCGAGCCCAACTCCTCCTTTTACCACACTTTAAATAACAAAAGCACATTTTTGGATTCCCTAATTTAGTTCCTGTTCCTTCTCATACCTTTCTTCGGCTCTCACTTCTTTTCTCACTTGTCTTCTGAACTTGCTTTAATGAGCTTCGTTCTTCCTTATGTTATTAGTTAGACTTTGAGGCAGTTTCAGCTATTGTCCTGGTGAGCAATAGTCTATAGGATAAATTGACACAATTGAGTAGATATTAACAGTTTGAAGGAAACTATACTCAGGCTTTCTATAGAGATGACATAAAACAGAATAATATAATTTTCCATTGATTGTTGCAAAAATTTGAAGATATTTTGTATTATAGTTGGTGTATGTTTGTTTAAACAGTGTCTCTTTAAAGAGGTGAGTCATGTAACACCAATGAGTTATCAGCCAGAGCTCACAGGTTTATTCAGACTTGTTTTTACGTGAAAGTGAGGTCTGCAGATGCTGGAGATTAGAGTTGAGAGTGTGGTGCTGGAAAAGCACAGCAGGTCAGGCAGCATCCGAGGAGCAGGAGAATCAACGTTTTGGGCAAAAGTCCTTCATCAGGAATGAGGGCTGAAGAGCTTCAGGGCAGAGGAGATGATCGGGAAGGTGCAGTGAGAGAGAGAGACTCACTGAGATCCTTGTAGAGAGAGGAGGAGAACTTCTTCAAGGTAGGCATCCTTGGAAGAGGATTCGCAGCGAGGTTAAAATAAACTAGGTGAAAGTGAGGACTGCAGATGCTGGAGATTAGAGTCGAGAGCATGGTGCTGGAAAAACACAGCAGGTCAGGCAGCATCCGAGGAGCAGGAAAATCAATGTTTCGGCAAAAGGCCTTCAGGAATGAGCTTTTGCAGATTGCACAGTTTTGGAATAAATCCCCTTGTTGTACATCATGACAAATTTATATGTTATTTAATGTGGGCTGAAGCCTAGTAAGTACGCAGTGCAGAACAGAAGAATACTCTCCTATTTTAGATAGAATAGTTTGTTGGGAAAGAAATTTAAATAGTCTTATTTGAAACTATTGTCCTAAACTTAAACAAAGGAAACTATGAAGGTATGAGGAATGCATTGACTGTGAAACATGGGATAATTTCATTAAAAGGCATGATAATGGATAGGCAATAATTCATACTGAAGGACAAATGCCTGCTTTTTAATGCTTATTTATTCTTTTGGGGTTACAAAACACAACATTGGGAGCAGTTTAGAATTCAGTACCAAAAGGTTGATCAAGAAGGGAGAAATACAGAATGAGAGTAGACATTAAAGAAGATCAAAGTGGACTTCAAGAAATTAGATAAGTATGTTAAAGAAGAGTAGGACCAATACAGTCTGAAACAGGATTGATAATGGATCATAAGACATGACAGAGCAATTAAACAGTCACTAATATGTCAGGAAGCTCCATCCATGGGCAGTGACTCTACATAACCCATTAAATGGATATTACCATCCAACATGTACTAGCATCAAGGCACCCTCATGGGACATCTCCAATCCACATGCAAGATGATCCTGCACTTCAGTCCTGTACTTTGGAGTACAATGGTACCTTTCATTGTAATGTCACTGCTTGGTAACTTTGCACTCATGGGCAGGCATGAATTTAATGGATCATGGTACATCCCAGGGTTCCTTGCTTGCTGTCTTAGCACTCATTCACTTTGTGGTTGCATTCTCAGAGAAATCTGTGGCTTCTTCCTCAGAGGTGGAGAACGACAGTCTGACAGCTACTCTCTTGGCACTGAGACCATACAAGTGACACTTCGATCTGCTGGAAACAGAAGGGAGAGTATGTCATGAATAAATTTACGCATGTAAAAAGTTCAAATACAGTGGTAATGGTAGCAATTGCCGATGCTTTTTTTACCTAGTTGCCAGGACATGGATGGCTCAATATTACCATGTGAGCAGTCTCAGTCCTCACCGGCCAGGACTACTTTTAGGAGAGAAATAAACAAATGTTGGGCACAAGAAAGTCACCTTGGTTCCCTCCACCCTGTTATAGGTCTTTTTTTCCTAGAATGAGACAATAAAGAGTACTGAGTGAGAAAAAATGTGTCTAGTATTGCTATCAATGTTAGTGTAAGTGAGGGAAAGCTGTTCCTAGTGAGTGAACAGGCAGCGCAGAGGCATGCAGCATTAGTAGTCTGAGAGGTGGGTGAATGAAAATCAATGAAGGAAGAGTTTGTGTTCAATGAGAGTGTTACACAATGAGCTTTGGTAGCAGAGAGAACATGGTGGTACATACCTTGGCAGAGCAGAGAAGCTCCTTAACCTTCCTGTATTGCTGAACATTTCTCCAGATTGTGGAGACTGCATTGATCTGAGTGCAACATTGGATCAGGCTGGCAGGATCTGGTCTTGTGGCTGTCCCTCCCAGTCTTGGGGAAAGATGTCTGCCCTTCTCTCTATCACCCTGTCCACAAAGATCTCCAAATCCCTGTCCACAAAGCAGGGTGCCAATTTTCCCTTGTTCACTGTGTCCAGGGCAAACAACACAAATTGTGCCGGTCAGTTCTGGACTGACAGCTTGACAATGGTGCATAATTGCAGCACAAGCACCAAGAATGCTGGAATATCCAGGCAGTAGTAAGTGCTTCTGTCCATGGCAAGTGCAAAACTATTCTGAGTGGGTACCATCGGGTGTAGTGCACAGGTAAAGAAGCAGGTTTAGGACAGAAGCACGAGAAAACTTGTTTGGCACTGCGAAGAAAAACCCTCCACAAAACTCACAAAAATTCATGTCTCTGTTACAATCACCATTTTTATGGATGTCACCAACCCGTCCAAATTAGACGTTTGGGCTTCTTCTGACCAGCATCATGCTTCAAAACTTCTATGCTTTTCCCTGGCTGAAACCACTCAATAAACGCAAGGATAAATACGAAATACCACAAATGCTGGAAATCAGATATAAAAATTAAAAATGCCAGAAATGCTCAGCCACTAAGGCAATATTGGTGGAGAAATAAATGGAGTTGATTCTCCAAATTTATGACCTTTTATCAGAACATTACTGATCAATTCTACACTGACCAAGTAGCTAAGGAGCAGCTTTCATATAGTCACCTGACCAAAAAGGCCAACATTTTCGTTATCGGATATCATGTTGGCTTATCTGTAATCTAAGATGGCCTTCCAGTCTTCATTGAGCGTTTCAGAATGGTCAGCAGCACCTCATAATTCTCATTACTTAACTTTTTCAACCACATAGCATGAAAACCAATCAAGGGTGAAGATTTATTTGTTTTGGATGAATAGTGAACTATGATATCATCATTGATTAGTCGTTAAACATGTATGACTTTGTGTTTCTGTGCCATTGTACAATTTATCATGCAGACAGTCAGTGGTAACTTAATTCCCAATTGGATAATTTATAGTTTGTATGCTGCCTGCAGAAGTTTGCCTCCTGTATTTTCCTATACTGAGTGTCTACAGTTGGACAGTGAAAGAAATGCAACGGGGTCATCTGGAATATGTAAATGCTGCATGGGTATGGCAATCGTTAAGTGGATAGAAGGAAGCATTGATCACATTGAACCCCTAGTCTTTGGACCACTGGGTTAATTTTCTTTTCTCTTGGCAACTGCTGGAAGTGCCCTTCTTAAAACAATTCACTTTGTTGCATGAGCATGCTACTGTTCCATTCCTACTGCCGCGGTTACCCTCTGTGCTGAGCATTCCCATGAAAAACAAATATTCAGAGAAGCAAATCATTGCAATAAAGACTGAGGTTAGATATACTTCTTAGCGCTAAAGAGACAGAGCAGGAATGGAGTACTGAGCTGGACAATCAGCCATGATCATGTTGAATGGTGGAACAGGCTTGAAGGGCAGAATGGCCTATGCTTTCTATGAATTTGAAAGATTAGCAAGTAATTACAAGATGTCACAGAAAGATAACTTGGCTTATTTTTCAGTTCTGACAGCTGCAGTTTTTGTGCCCACACTCTAGATCCTTTTCAATTCCCATCGCTCTTCCCCTTAATAAAACAGGGACAGTTTATTTTTGGTGATGTTGTAGAATAAGTGGTATTAGGTCTGTTACACAGTGTACACACATTCATAATGATATTCAATGTAACCAATAATTGGAAGAGGTATATAATGGACAGCTGATCCGACATGGCCATTTTACAATACACGCTATTTTACAATAACCTTCCATTGAAAACATGCTGATCTTTAGAACTTAATGTGAGCCCAAACTTAATATATCTGTCAAATTCTTCAGTAGTGCATTCTCAATGCTTAGTTTCTTATGTTATAAGGGATAACATAGACATTGCTACATAAGATGAAGGCAAAATCCACATCAAAAAAGTTTAAATTGACCTGTTTCACACCATTCCTTTCGTTGCCAGGAGTTCCACCAATGTTATGAAATCAATGGATTTCAGGGTTCAAGACCTACTTCACTCTTTTAAGGGATGTACAGTCCAGATGTGATCCATAATAAGGTTCATTGTCTGGGAGTAGAAGGTTAGCAAATATTCGAGAAGTTTACAAAAGACTAAGTTTAATATGGTGATAAATGCTCTCAGAAAATACTTCCGCCCAAAGGAGAGATGTGATGGTCAAACAATATGCATTTCACCATTGGGCCAGGGAAATTGTCACCCCATTAAACAATATATGACAGTGTTGCAGTAATTTGCTTTTACATATAGATCTGACACATGAACTAATTTGTGAACAATTATTTGAAAATACTTCAATTCCACAAATTCAGCCACATCTCTCATGGAGGATAATGGTTTAACCTTGAAAGATGTCACAACTATGGTAGTCCACATCGCATCTGCCCTGTTGGATTAAAAGAGGTTATACAGAAATGTACTGTCAGACTCAGGGCTGACAATTTGCCCACCTAGCAGATTCCTGATGAAGGGCTTATTCCTGAAATGTTGATTCTCGTGCTCCTCGAATGCTGCCTGACCTGCTGTGATTTTCTAGCACCATACCCTCGACATCTAGCGCAAGTGCAATGGATACAGACAAAGAGGCCTCAGCGGGCTTATCAAAACATGCTCCATAGTGGGCCGATATTCCTCTGTTTAGAGTGAAATCACTTTTCAATAGTACACAGGTCATTGAAAAATAGGACTTGTTGGTTCAGCACAGGGAGGAGTCTCTTCCTGAGAGCGAGGTTTACCAGCTGTTAAACCATCAGGTCATTTTAAGGAATGCTTATTTGAGATTGTGGATATCTCAATGTTGCTTTTCATCAATACTTGTACACAAGTATCTATACTGAAAACAAACTCTCCCGTCAGTATTTTTCACTACTTTCTCTGTCTCCTGACACAGACATACATAATCATATGCTTAGCAACTGACCAATTGAACACTGTAATGAAGATTTTTTTCAATTAGTTTGATAGGTAATACCAGATAAATTTGCTGACAAGGTGGAGGTGCAGAAAATTATTGCAATCTACAGCTGGAACTTACTCTCCTAGTCCACAGCTTCAACTCGCGCTAATGCCTGGCTCCTTCTTGTAAAGGGTGATAACGGTAGAGCTCAATATCTGTTGAAAATCTCTCTGGTGTTAATGGGAGGTGTAATGAGAATGGCCTCTCTCTGGTTGCCATGACATGCAGTCAATCCCAAGTGTCAACATGCAGCCCATAATAGGATGACGGCAGGTGGATCAGCCAGCAATTACACACTCCCTGAGGCTTTTACAGGTGCAGAGATATACAGCTGTGAGTGAAGGAACACTTCCAGTTAAAGTATGGTGTGTAAAAAGCTCTCTATCATCTCCTAAGCATTGATGATAAACAAGTACAGCACATTAACTGAGGGAATAGGATTTTTGAATGATGTGTACCTTCTCCAACTATGCCTAACTTGCAAAGTTGTTTATGGTATTATGATACTGAATCTCAGTATATATGATCATATAAATGGCACTTAATGCCTTTGCCACTTCCTTCTTCTGTCCCTGAGGACTTTGAGGACTTTCAATAATCTATTCCAAATGAACCCACTCCTCTCCCCACACATAACTCAGCAACACTTCCAATAGTAGCTTTGTATATTTTCAAATAATCAATATTCAAATTTGTTTCTATACTGACTTGAAATATGGCTGGCCAACTAAACTGCTCTAGGCATTCAAATACTCAAGCAGCACACATTTTCCTACTCCATAAATGGATGAGTGCTCAGTAGGTAAGGCACTTATAACGTCTGGAACTAACCTTCATTATTTTTAAATTGATGCCAAAATCTCCAGTGTGGTCTACCATAATGTGGTTGTATGGAGGAGGTACATTTCCCGTGAGGATTGTGGCCAATTGGAAAATCTAATCTGCTTATTAATATATTTTAAACCTGAGTTATAGCTCCATCTGGCCAATTTGGATTTGTTAATGAATGGAAACTAGAACTGGAACAACAAGAGTTGGATTCAGATCAGAAATTGTATCAAATAATCAATATACTCCAACACAGAAATGTAAAATAAACAACAAGGTTATAGCAAAAGAGCAGGGTTTGCATCTAATTGGAAAACTCTTCCAAAGATCTTGTACACGTTCAATCGGCCAAATAGTTTCCTTCTATACCAGATGATTTGATGGTCCATTTCTCATATTCAGTAGACTTTTAAACAGCAACAATTTTGGTTGAAAATTAATAATAGCTCAAATTGATAAATTTTTTTCTGTATGGAGGAATGTACAATTGAGTAATTTTGCAAATGCATGCTCCTAGCATGAATTTCTGCCCATAAGGAAATAGGAAGAAGTAAATGTGTGCTTATTACTATTTTCAGTTCATTAAAATGAACAGACAGAAATTAAAGTGTGCCCTGACAAATTCCTAAAATCCTCTTCCATCTGCGATATCTCCAATATAGAAGTGTTCATTGAGAAAGTGTTCATCTGAACATTTTTATGTGAAAAATTCAGCTTGTCCATTCCATACATTAATAATTAAGCAACCAAAAATGATTGTTAAATAAATTTCTGTTGTTACTTATGATACTTGCATTGAGCATGTATATGAATGAGAAACAAAATCATTTCTGAGTGAGAATAACTACCTTCTGGAAAATTTACAGTTAAAGTAATTTGCTAATTTACATACTTCTCTATTTAAAAAAATTCTACAGCATCCACGGCATCGCTTATCTTTATCTAAATCTTCTTCAGAATATGAAACTCAAAACATTAGCTCTTTCCCTGTTCGCAGATGCTGCTGGATCTGCTGAATTTCTCAGTGTTTTCTGTGTTTCAGTCACAAATATAGATATGATTGAAAGGGAAGGCCATTAATGACTTGTGTACCTGAAGTTATGCCTGCAATATGATTGTCCACCTACCGTCCAACAGTTGCAACATCCCTATGCCAAGATTATTTCAGTTGTACAATAGAAAATTACTGTTATGCATGGGAAGATGTAAATAAGTAGGCAAATACTCTGATCTGTTTAACGTGATCCATTAGTCTATTAGATTAGATTACTTACAGTGTGGAAATAGGCCCTTCAGCCCAACAAGTCCACACTGACCCTCCGGAAAGCAACCCACCCAGACCCATTCCTCTACATTTACCCCTTCACCTAACACAACGGGCAATTTAGCATGGCCAATTCACCTAACCTGCATATCTTTTGGACTGTGGGAGGAAACTGGAGCACCCGGAGGAAACTCACGTAGACACGGGGAGAATGTGCAAACTCCACACAGGCAGCTGCCTGAGGCTGGAATTGAACCAGGGTCTCTGGCACAGTGAAGCAGTAGTGCTAACCACTGTGCCACCCAATTAGTCAAACCCAATAAGGACAAAAGTAAAACCTTGCAAATATCATGGATAGTAATGTTTATTTTGATGTATAGAGTGCATTTAAAACTGATAGCAATGGGTTGGTATTCCTTATTCAACCTGTCTGATTTTCCATATTTCAGGTGTAAATTGCAGTCAATTTGATAGCACCGAATTTCCTTCTGTGGATTAAAAATTACTTCTGAAATATATGACAATTAGTCATGTGTTTCTGTGAACTGAGCTCCTTTTGTAGACATCAGGCTGGATTTTATGCCCCTGTAAGGCATGTTTTCAGTAGTGAGTTGGGGAGCATGGCCTGAAAATGCTTTAGGTGGCTAACCCAACACATTGCTGCCCATTGTTCAGTTCACCTTCATGATACACAAGGTGAATAGACACAGCATCTGGTATCCCACCCAATTTATTTAAATCAATAGTTGCCTCCTGAACTTGCTGCTTTGCTGCTCACTCTATAATACAGCTAATATGGAAAGGCAGATGGAAGTGGGATGGCCACTTTTTGTGGCCTAGATGAAGAAGGGTAGGAACAGAGATTTCATTTACTGGATGCCTATGTGCAACAGATACACCTCTCCCAACAAGATGTCACCCCTCCTCCTTTTTCCTCAACACCTATTGTCCAGCACTTCGAACATCCCCATGCCTCTTGGGCTGTAAAGGCTGGGGAGTTACTCTTCTGCACAGCCATGATTCTTTATCCTGCCTCTCTAGCTTCCCCCACAGTATCGACTACAGTACAGTGTTCTCGTGTTGCCTGGACTGCTAGAGTTGTTGGCTGGTCAGATTGGCCAGCAATTCCGAAGGGTGGGATTTCCTCCCACTACAAGATAGAATGAAGGTTATCTCACAGACAGCATGGGTGTGGTACTTCCTGGGATGTTGGTTGCCAGCCAGTTTATCTTATGGAAGGATGAGCTGTCTGCTCCTGCCTTCCATAAAGTGCAGTCCAAAGCTTCAGAGAGACATTGGCATTTTCAATGTGTGTAGGCTGACATTATAACACTGAGTATTACTGACCCTCCATTCAGGAAGCCTCAATGGCAAAAGAACACAGAGATGAGCAGAAACCTCCTCATGGGACCTGACAACAAAATTACCTCAGAGATTATTGCTGTCTGGAATAAAGCCTTATTAGGGTTGAAAATTGTGACTTGGCATTTTGTGACTTTAATAGATTTTGCAGTCTTGTTCAAGCCCGGTAAGTCCTCCAGTTATAGTCATGGGTTTCAATGGCAAGTCGAGGATTTATCGGCTAATGGAGGTGGTGGGAATTGCAAGTTGCGACATTTCTCAGTGCAATGATTCAGCTCCTGCCTGGCCTGCAGTGCCCACTGATGCTATTTTTGTTGTGGGTAGTAGGGCTAATCTGGAGTTAGGAGCTGCCTCCTGCTGAAACGAGGGAGAGATAGAAATGCAGGTGGGGGAATTGTGAGCAGATGCATTAGAAGGCCCGTTTCAGTTTCCTAGGACTTTGGTCCAATTCTGTACAATTCACTTAAGTATCCTAGTTGATTAGCTCAGTTGCTGGACAGGGGAGTAGATTAGATTAGATTAGATTAGATTCCCTACAGTGTGGAAACAGACCCTTCGGCCCAACTAGCCCACACCGACACTCTGAAGAGTAACTCACCCAGACTCATTCCCCCTGAGTAATGCACCTAAATTTATGGACAATTTAGCATGACCAATTCACCTAATCTGCACATTTTTGGATTGTGGGAGGAAACTGGAGCACCTGGAGGAAACCCACGCAGACACGGGGAGAATGTGCAAATTCCACACAGACAGTCGCCTGAGGCTGGAATCAAAGCCAGGTTCCTGGCGCTGTGAGCCACTGTGGTTGTGATTCAGAGTAATGCCTGCAGAGTAATGCCAATACTGTGGGTTCATTTCTCTCATTGGCTGAGGCTATCAAGCAAGAATCTCCCTCTCCCCTTGCCATCATTAATCATCTTTCTCCAATGAGTGAACAGTTTCTGGTCTCGTAGGTCAATGATGATTTTACTAAGCAATAGGAACAAATAGATGATTAAGTATGAGTCATTCTGATAGAACTGTGACTGATTCTGACTCTCAAAGACAAATATACAAACTGTTCACCTGACTGGGAAGAACCTATTCTTTAACAATCGCTTATTTATTGTGTATTAAAATATTAAAATAAAATAGTAAATCTCCAGGAATTTTGCAGAAAATAACAGTGAGGACGAGCAGGTGAAAGGGCAGAGGTCGAGGACCACACGATCGGCCAGCACCAAAGCTAAGAGGCGGCGGCTGGTGGTGGAGTCGGACAGTGACGCGGAAAGCTCCGAGGAGGAGTTCAGGCCGGAGCAGCATGACCGGAGTAGTTCTGTAAAACAAATGTCCTGTAAAACAAAACAGGACATTGAACCACATAATGAGGTATTAGGACAGATGACAAAAAACTCAGCTAAGGAGTTTGATTTTAAGACGTGTCTGAAACAAGGAAAAATGAGATAAAGAGATAGGGAGGGAATTCCAGATCATGGGGCCAAGGTAAGTGAAGCCACAGCCAATGATGGTGAAGCAATTAAAATCAGACATATAAAAGTGGCCTGAAATAGAGGACTGCAGATACTTCAGATGATTGTAGGGCTCAATGGGGATTAGAGAGAGGTGAGGCCATGAAGGGGTTTGTAAACAGAAATGAGAATTTTAGCAAAACATTGTTTGACTGAGATATAATAGCACAGGAGGGATAGAGGACCATGACTTACTGCAACTTATGGTATTGGCAGCAGAATTTTGTATGATCTGAAATTTATGAATGGTACAATATGGGAGACTAGCCAGGAATGCAATGGAATAATCAAGTCTCAAGGTAATAAATACTCGAGTTATATTTTCAACAGCAGATGAGTTGAGACAAGGACAAATTTGGATAATTTTCTGCAGGTCATAAGTCTTAGTGATGGTGCGAATATGTGATCGGAAGCTGATTTTGGTTCTGATATGATACTAATGTTAGAAGCACATGATTACATCTCAAACTGTTGATAGGGAGTCAGTTGCTTGGGAGTGCGGTTTGCAGCAGGAACTGAAATCAATGTCTTCTATCTCCTAATATGTAACTGGAGGAGGTTTCTGCTCATCCAGTCCTGCATATTGGACAAACAGCCTGAGAATTTAGCAATCGTAAGGAGTCAAGAGAGCAGGTGGTGAAGTAGAGATGTGTATCATCAACATACTTGTGAAGACTAGCACCATGTTTTCAGGTTATACCACTGAGACACACCCTTGGAGATGAAAAATGGGAGGGGAGCAACAATAAATATCTGTGGGACCCAAGAAGTAACAGTGGGGAAGCAGGAATGGAAGTTATTGCAAGAAATACTCTAGGTCTAATTAGAGTCAGAGTTATAAAGTTGTACAACACAGAACTTTTGATCCAACTTGTGCATGCTAACCTAAATTAATCTAGATCCATTTGCCAACATTTGGCCCATATCCCTCTCAAGCCTGCCTATTCATTTACCCAACTGGGTGCCTTGTAAATGTTGTTATTGTACCAGCCTCCACCACTTCCTCTGGCAACTCATTCCATACACACACCATTCTCTACATGAAAATGTTGACTCTTAGGCCCTTTTTAAATCTTTCCCCTCTCACCTTAAACCAATGCCTCTATTTTTGGACTCCTCTACCCTGGAAAAAAGACCTTGGCTATTCATCTTATCCATACCCCTCATGATTTTATAAATCTCCATAAGGTCACCCCTTAGCCTCTGACATTCCTGGAAAATAGCCTCAGCCTATTCAGCCTCTCCCTATAGTTCAAAACTTTTAACCCCCTTGTAAATCTTGTCTGCATCCTTTCAAATTTAACACCATCTTTCCTACAGCAGGGAGACCAGAATTGAACACGATATTCAGAAAATGGCCTAACCTATGTCCTGTGCAGCCACAACATGACTTCCCAACTCCTACACTCAATACACTGACCAATAAAGACAAGCATGACAAACACTTTCTTCAATACCCTGTCAAAGACTTCCAAGAGCTCCAGGTATTTATTATTAGAAGTGAAGGTGGACAAGAAGGGATGGTAGTGTTGAAGAATAAAATAAAGAACTGTGGTTACTGGAGATCAGAAATAAAAACAAAAATTGCTGGAGAAACTCAGTAAGTCTGGCAGCATCTTCAGGAGAAAACAGAGTTAGTGTAACGAGTCCAGTAACTCTTCATCATAACTGATAGCAGCTGGGAAAATGTGGAATTGATGCTGAAGACGGAGATGGGGACTGGTTAGGGGAGAGATAAGTGGATAGGTGGAGATGTGGCCCAGAGAGAGATATGTATGAAAGGGATAGGTAGACAAGGAGATTATTGATAGTAAGCCAGTACAGAAGTGCAGATGAATGCATGATAATGAGAGCTAAAAGTAATAGAGACTGAGTAGGCTGTGCTGAAAATGACCCATATAATGACAGGATCAGGATGTGAAGTGGATAAAGAACATGGAAGGATGGAATCAGGCTCTAAAACAATTGAACTCTATGTTGAGTCCTGGAGGCTACAAACACAAAATGAGATACTGTACTTCAGATTGGACTGAGGCTCGCTGGAACACTGCAGCAGATCTGAGACAGAAATATTGTTCTGGGAGTGCGTTCAAGTGGCAGGCAACTGGAAGCTCAGAGTTATGTTTATGGACAGAATGCAAAACAGTCAGCCAGTCTGCATTTGTCTCCCTAATGTAGAGAGATCACATTCTGAACAGTGAATACATTAAGACTAGATTGAGTGAAAGAAAGGTAAATTGCTGCTTCACCTGGTGCCTTGGTTGACGAGAAGAGATAAAGTAAACAGGCAGCTATTACACCTTCTGCGAATACATGGAAGCTGCTGTGGAGGTGTTAGGAGGTGTCAGGAATGGAGGAGGAGTGGACCAGAGTGTCCAAGGGGAATAGACCCTATGGAATTCTGACAAAAGAGGGAGGGGAATATGTGTTTGGTTATGGAAGCCTGCTGAAGGTGACAGAACTGGTGGCTTACAATTCTTTGGATGCAGAGGCTGGTGGGCTGCTAAGTGAGAACCAGGTGAAATTTGTCATCATGGGAGGGAAGAGAAGTGATAAGGGCAGAAGTGAGGAAGGTGAATCAGACATGGCTAAGGGCTCTGTCAACCACGGTAGCTGGGAGTCCTTGGTTGAAGGAATAGGTGGATATTTTTGATGTCCCCCTGTAAAAGGTAGCATCATTAGAACAGATGCAACGGTGATGGAAAAATAGCAGAACAGAATGGAATCATTAGAGGAAGCAAGGTGTGTGGATGTATAGTCCAGGTAACTGTGGGAGTTGGCAGTGTAGTGAATATTGGTGTCCAGCCTTTCCCCAGAAATGTAAACAGAGGTGTCAAGGAAGGGAAGTCATGAGTCAGAGATGGTCCAGGTAAAGTTGGGAGCAGGCTGAAAATTGGAAAGGAAATTGATCAATTTTTACAATTCCAGATGAGAGAGGGAAGCAGCACTGATGAACCCATCATTGTACCAGCGAAAGAGTTCCTGGGACTATCCTGATGGGGGATGGATGTGTAAAGCGATTGCACATCCATGGTGAAGAGGAGGCAGCTAGTGCCTGCAAACGTAAAGTATAAGAAGGATTGCAGATGTAAGTGGGGAGGGACTGGAGAAAAGGAGAAAAATTCAAGCTGAGGTAAGAAGAAATAAGTTCCATGGAGCAGAATAGGCATAAACCAAGTTTGACAAGCATCGAAAATTTAGGACATGAGATAAGATTCTCATGGGGTCCAGACCTTTAAAAATGATTTTAGATTTAGATTCCATTTGGCCCAATAAGTCCACACTGACCCTTCAAAGAGTAACTCACCCAGACCCATTTCCCTCTGACTAATGCACCCAACACTATGGGCAATTTAGCATGGCCAATTCACCTGACATGCACATCTTTAGATTGTGCGAGGAAACCGGAGTACACGGAGGAAACCCACGCAGACACAGGGAGCATGTGTGAACTCCAACAGACAGTCACCCGAGGCTGATATCGAACCCGAGTCCTTGGCATTGTGAGGCAGCAGTGCTAACCACTGAGCCACTGTGCCTGTTCCGACGGAATCAGAGTTCAATATTCTCATCCTCATTTCATTTCCTGGCAATTTTCATGGCATAGGATAAGAGTGTGAGTGGTGTTTACACAACTAGCATTCCCCTCCATGCTGGCTCCATTGAGGGATGGCAGTGCAACCAAGCCCCGTGCAATTTTAGTTAAGGTCACTCCCGCTCTGAGTAGAAATGGTTTGTGGCTTCTCGGAGGTGAACCAGAAAGATCCCCAGTCCTAAGTGGGGAACAAAATAAAAAAACTGTCTCGCGTTCCTGTTTTCTTTTCATTTTCAGTCTGTGAAATAAAATGAAAAAAAAACATTAGTTCTGCTTCAATAGCTGCTGTTGTATTGTAAGTTAAAATTGTTTCCACTACAGTGATTGATCATAAGCCTTTTTCCTGCAAAGGTAAATTGACCATTAAAATGATCAGTTTTGTATGTGTTGAGATGCATTGGAATACCTTCCTCATTTGAAAACATTTGACTAGGCATTCAGAACTGAAGAAAACACTGCTTAGTGTCGCTAGTATAATAATCTGAGGTGATTTAAAGGCCAAGAGCCCTTTGCAACAGAGAAATAGATTAGTGGCTTTCACTTTGAAAGAAAAAAAACAATTTCTCGGTGAAGTTAATTTATGGGAAATTTGGCATGGCATAGGTTTCTTTCAGTTTCAATAGACTGTTGTTTGCATTCCTCAAAGTTTGTTTTTCTAACTGAGACCAGTATAAATGCTTTGTAGAGTTTCCAAAACAAGATTCATTTATCTCAAAGAGGGCTATGTTCACATTTTGATTGACACTTCAAGAGGTTTTGAAAGGATGAACTGTTTTTTTTAAAATTTGATTAACAAAATTGTTTGTTTGTTGGCTATTACAATAGATTGACCACTTGCGTTTTCATTTTTGATTGGGCTTTATGGATGAGAATTTTGTTTTCAGTATTGAGTGTGTTTGAATGAAAACTCTATGAGCTTGTTCCAAGTTTATTATTTTTCATCTCCATTTGAAGAGCATGGCTCCTGAAGTTTTCTCATAGGGGATACTGGTTGACTGGTGAAGGAGAATACAAGATAGACACTGAGGGGTATGATGGAAAGGACACTTTGAGCTTGTTCCAAGTTTATTATTTTTCATCTCCATTTGAAAAGCATTGGTCCTGAAGTTTTCTCATAGGGGATACTGGTTGACTGGTGAAGGAGAATACAAGATAGATATGGAGGAGTATGGTGTAAGGGGCCCTTTGAAGTTGAACAGTCATGCAGCATGTATAGGGCACATAGGATGGGTGGATGGTGAGCTTAACAGTCATTGTTATCAGGCCAATGTCTTTGCATATACAGGTGAATGTTCTAACTTTATGACCTTCCATTTGACTCCAAGTCTGTTTTCATTCTGGGCCAACTTCTGGAGGTGGTTGGGTCTGGAAAAAAAATCTGGCAGTTTGGGAGGCATGCTGTGAAGATCCCCACTCAATCTTCCCATTTTGTGCTTGAAAAGCCTATTCACCATCTCCTAAAGAATTGCAACTGTGCAATAGCAAAAAGGAAAGGTTTACCCTTTAATATCTGAATCTTGTCATTTTAATTATAATGAGATTTTGTGTTTCTTCTGAAGAATGCAGTTTTGTCAATCTCTCTTGTTTCAACACATTACTACGATTTGCTATTATTACTCTCAGGAGAAAGTGAGGTCTGCAGATGCTGGAGATCAGAGCTGGAAATGTGTTGCTGGAAAAGCACAGCAGGTCAGGCAGCATCCAGGGAACAGGAGAATCGACGTTTCGGGCATAAGCCCTTCTTCAGGAATCTGAAGAAGGGCTTATGCCCGAAACGTCGATTCTCCTGTTCCCTGGATGTTGCCTGACCTGCTGCGCTTTTCAAGCAACACATTTCCAGCTATTATTACTCTCAGCCCTACATAAACAGGAATCTAGAGTTTAATTTGTTTTTAACATATCCTGAAATAAAAATGGCTGCATATACTGGATCAAGTTAAACTCTGTTCCATGTAATATATAAGTAACTGTCCAGAATGTATTCAACAAAGGAATTTCCCCGAAACCACATAAAGGAACTCGTAATGTGGAATTATTCAGAGTTTCGTGGCTCTTTGATTCTAATTAATAAAACTGAAATATCTAAATTGTACACTACATACATGCCTTTCAGCTCAAAATGAACAGAATGTATGGCTGCCAGCTGGTTGGTCTTTTTACAGAATGTTTGAATTAATCTGCATTACCAACCAGTAGCTGTGTCATTCTCTGCTTATGTGGTTGGGTTCATCTGTGGTTTAGAAAAAGAATCTTATAGCACATATGGCAGCTGTGCATACACTGATATCTCAATCTCATTAAATAATTAAGACAATCTAGACAGTGTTTTTAATCTCACTTAGATCTGAAGTCTGTTCTGTTAAATTGTGTTTGTTTTGGCAAAGACCGGAGTCAACGAATACATTCTGGACAGTTATTTATATGTTACATGGAACAGAGTTTAAATTGATCCAGTATATGCAGCCATTTTTATTTAAGGATATGTTAAAAACAAACTAAACTCTAGATTCCTGTTTATGTAGGGCTGAGAGTAATAATAGTAATTCATAATAATGTGTGGATTATGATCTAATTTCAGATCACAGAATTTCTCTAATGATAGGTTCTGGGTATAAATTATACTTGAATAGGTTAACAATTTCCACATTTTATTGCCCTGTACAGGTATATGGGTTACAATGTCTTCAGCTGGCTTCTGCTCTGAATAATCATGTCAGAGGAAGTAACCAGATGAATAGCTGTGGTGAATATTATAGAGTAGATTTTCCTCATTGCATCAGAGAAGGTTCAAGCTGGGATTTCTGCTTTCATCCTGGACCCCAAGGAGAAATTATTTTCTATAAAATACTCAGAAAGGTATTTATCTAAATAAAATTTATGCACTAAAAAGAAACCTTAAATGGAAGGCATGGCTTCTCACAAGCATAACTGTAAGCTCAAACATTTAGAGCTAAATTTTAAATGCTCCAAAGCCCAGCTGACAGCAACAATAAAATCAGACCTTTAAGATGGTAAGAAGCAGTCCTGTAAAGTTGCTGATACATTCTCGCATCTCACTGTCTCAGCTGACCTGTAAATATTCATGGAAGGGCCTACAAGTGGAAAGTCTTGGTCTGATGACACCAATATTGAATGCTAGAAGCCTACTGGAGGCAATCCCAATGGGTGTTGCAGAGAGTCCAAGGAAGTTAATTTTTTAATGGAATCCCTTTGAGTCAGGAGAAGCAGGAATGTTTCCTTGGATCTCATAATGATTGCTTGGGCCTACCTAGTCTTAAACTTGCCTGCTACTCTAAGTGTTGGCATTCACTGCCAAAC
Source organism: Chiloscyllium plagiosum (assembly GCF_037043375.1). Taxonomy (NCBI): domain Eukaryota; kingdom Metazoa; phylum Chordata; class Chondrichthyes; order Orectolobiformes; family Hemiscylliidae; genus Chiloscyllium; species Chiloscyllium plagiosum. Next base: position 37,829,057 of record NW_028270160.1, read on the forward strand.
TCCCTCCCAATGACTAACACTATGCAGGGGAGGGCACTTAGCATTGCAATTCCAATGTAATTGTAGGTTGGAATTCATATTTGTAAACTGCAGCTAAAGAACATAGATTAAGAATCAGTAGTTACACTAAAACATTAGGAGTCAAGGCCAACATTTTCACAAGCTTTTATCATTCATTTAAACTTATTTTTGTATGTGACTGTAGTCTAGATTTTAGTATTGAATACAATTTAGCAGAATGACAGCACTCACTGTATGTGTGTGATGGGGATACTTAAGAAAAAAAGCTGCTGGTTTCGAATTCTAATGTTTTGTTTTGATGATGTCTATGGTGCTAAAAGCATGAGTCATATCAAGAGTAATGGCCTACAAAACAATACTATTTGGACATTAGCCGGAACAATTGCCTGCCACTATCTATCAATGGCATCATTCAATCCCCTCTTCGTGTTTTTTGGACATTGTGCACTGTACCAGAGTCATATAAAGCAGATTGTAGTAACAGGCTGACAGTTACTAGCTAGCTCAGCAGTGCTCGGTGCAAACTGCCACCTTCCTGTGGATTTACAGCTGCCACTTATGCTACTTCAATTAGTTCTATAGCACACAGATGTTGCTTAAATGTTGCTGCTAATGATACTGCAATAAGCGTAAGATTCATGCCATATTTTGAGGCATGTAAATTTCTCAAGTGGCACAATTAAAGTGGAAATATTGGGTAGGGAAATCTTGGCAAACTCTGAAAGTTGGAAAGCGCAACTGCTTTTTAATAATGAGACTCAGAATTCATTCACATTAGCTACTCAAACTTTCCTTAAATATTTTTACGGTCAAATCCAAGGTAGTAAAAACAGCTTTACAACTGACTGAGTGAAGAAAAGGAAAGTCCTGCATTTATAAAGCACCTTTCAGGGCATCTCAAAGAACTTTACAACTCCCAAAATACTTCTGAAGTACAGTCATTGATGGTGTGCAGAAAGCATGATAGCCGATTTGCAAACAGCAAGCTCCTGCAAACAGAAGTGTCACAATGACGAGCTGCCTTTTGTGATGTTGCTTGTAAGGTAAATATTATTCAGGATATCGGGCTTAGATCCTCTGCTTTAATTTGAAGTTGTATCATATGACGTTTTATGTTCACCTGAGAGAATAGAAAGGACCTCAGTTTAATGTCACATCTGAAAAATAGCCTGGGCAGCACTCCTGCAGTTAGCCTTGATTTTGTGCTCAACTCTCTGGAGTGGAACTTGAACCCACAAAGGCAACAGTTCTAGCAACTGAGCACTAGTGCTGACACCAAGGATGAGTTATGTTTTCCTCACTGAGAAAGAAAATTTGCTTTTGGTTTATACAGGGACCAATAAAAATGGCAGTTGCCAGTTGCTGCCTTCTCAGCAAATCCGTGCAAGACAAATTTAACAGTGATAATGGCAGCAAACTGCCCAATTATTTCTCACCTGAACTAATGCTGTTTTCTCCCTTCTTGAGCACCACAAATGGCACTTACCCAGAAGACTAATGAAAATGTCTTAATCCAGCTGTTGAGCAAACATAATTAGTAATAGTCCAATGAGGAATTTTCAAAACTGCAAATTTACCAAGCTCGAAATATCAATATTCTGGATCAACCTCATTCCACATTGCAACCCCTCAGTCAGACCAGCCTATGAATTGTTAACCTCCTTCAATTTCAAACTCCAATCCTTCTAACCACATCGAATGCCAGGTATAGCTGTCTGCTTTAATTAACAAGGGAATGAAAGATTATTGGGAAAGTTCTTGTCATAGTGTCCCTATATCTGGGCCAGAAGCATTGGGTTTAAGTCCAACCTGCTTCAGAGGTGTGAATAAAAACTCTGGACAGTTTGTTTTGAAAATATATGAAAGATTATCAGAGGTATGCAGGAATGTAGAGTTTGAAGTTAAAATCAGAACAAGCATGGTTTTATTGAATGGTGGATCAGGCTTGAGGGCTGAATAACATTATCTTGTTCTATGTTTGTATGTTGCTTGCTCCTTCTCAACATCCAACTTGACTTCTAAATGCAGCTCACATAGTATATTGGATGGATTTATGGCTGACCGCCTATTGTTTAGCATGGCAAGGTTTGACTCATAAGAGTGATGAGGTTCTGCATTAGTAATCATAGGGAGTGAAATATAATGCTCATCTGGCAAATAAATATGTACATCCTTTTATTTGTTCATGGATTGTAGGTGAGGCTGTTAAGACTAGTATTTGTTGCTCAAAAGCAGGAGGCAATGGGCTGCCATCTTGAAAATTTGCAGTCTGTGTGGTATGGTTCCACTCACAGCATTGCCAGCAAGGGAGATCCCTGGGTTTGACCATGTGGTAGTAAAACAACATCCATGTCAGGATATGGTATGGTTTTGAGGGGAAGTTGCAGGGGCCGGTGTTCTCCATATCTGTTCGATTCCACCATTCAGTTTCAAATTAATGGAATTTCATCCTGATGTTGATGGTAGGGACTTCAGCGATGGTGATATAATTGAATGCTAAAGGCCGGAAGTTAGTTTCATTGGTTTTTGAGATGATAATTGCCTATTTACTTGCCACATGTCAACCCAAATGTTTTCCCAGTCTTGCTACATGAGGGCATGTATTGCTTCAGTATCAGACAAGTTGCAAATATCCCCAAAACCATGTAAACATCAGCATATGTCCCTGTTTCCAACCTTATGTTGGCAACAAAGTCATTGGTGAAAAAATTGAAGTTAGTTTGGTCAAGTCACTACCCTGAGAAACACCTTGACTGACATCCTAACGACATTCAAACATGTGTAGTTAGAACAGACGTTAATCATTCCATCCCGAGAAGCTATTCGATCATTCAATAAGAGATCTGTTTGTGCTTTGAATTCCACATTACCTTCTATACCCAATGACCCTTTATTTCTCTGCCTAACAAAAATCTATCCACATCTGTCTTAAAGTAATGTAATGATCCCCACGTCCACTGTCTTCTGAGGCAGCTCCAAAGTTGCACAGCAACTTCTCCTTGAAATAACGCTGTGAAGGCCCATATCCCATCACCAAGTTGCCCTTAATTGAAACGTGCATGGTACATTACACTGACCCAGCTAGCATAGAGCCAACTCCTAGAGTGAACAGAACCCCAACACTCATTTTTATATCAGAGTCGAGAGTGTGGTGCTGGGAAAGCACAGCTCGACAGGCAGCATCCGAGCATCAGGAGAATTGATGTTTTGGGCAAGAGCTCTTCATCAGGGTGAAGAGCTTATGCTTGAAACATCGATTCTCCTGCTCCTTGGACGCTGCCTGACCTGCTGTGCTCTTCTAGCACCACACTCTTGACTCTGATCACCAGCATCTGCAGTCCTCACTTTCTCCCACTCTTATTTATATCAGTCAGCCCAGGCTCCTTAACTTGACCAGGGAAATCATATTCTATGAGAGCCACCTGGCTGACCTCTTTCCAAACACTACAGCCCTGAAAAGACAAACCCTAATTTTAAAACAGTTTCTCTCATTCTGGCTCACCACAAGGAGAAACATCTTATCCAAATTCAAGTCTATAAGACCACTCAGAATACATTTGAATTAACAACTCAGTTAGGGCATGATGGGCTGGATGGCCTCCTTCTGTAGCATAACACTTCTGTGACTCTGTGACTATGACCTCTGCTTGTCTGTCCCTCATCCAGACTTTCTCACCCATGTTAAAGTTAACAGTGATTTTAGCCTGTGTCTTGATATATACCATTTTTGCTGCTTTGGTTTATGGTATTTTTCTGTTTCCTTGACTATCTCATGATGCTGAGATTTTATGTTCAGCTTGAGATTGCACCTCAACTACAGTATTTCTGTTTTTAATCTTCTTCCCATTAGTAGCTCTGCCAGTAAATATTGAATGATTAATGATGCAGAGCTGTAGCTGAGTAATGCAAACTTCCAGTCTGCATTCTAGGTCATGAGATACTTCATGGTTTTGACCATCCTTGTGCTTTGTTTTATTTGACTGAGGTTGATGCAGAAAACCTGTCACCTGGTTCATAACTGTCTTTTCCTGAATTCCTTATTCCTTATTCACAAATTGAGGTCCATTATGCAACACTTTTGCCTGTCAGAAACCGTTTGTTGTAAAACCTCACGTCAATGTTTTCATCGCTGACTCCACTATAAATGTGTGAAGTATGGGCACTTTAATTCTTCTTGAAATTTAGTTTATGAACTCTAGATCTATCTTGCTTTTGAAGTCAAATCAAGCTATTGCTAATCTTTCTTAAACCTTTCTAGAAACTTTGAAGACTTTCACATCTGTAATGGTATAAATGTAATATAAGATAAAATTTTCAATTTCCTTGAAACTGCCTGGGCATTATTTTGACTTTTGAACTCCGCATTTTTAGATTCCCAAATGTCTACTATGGTGTCATCTTAGCAGTTCTTGCCTCATGGATTTCAATGTAAGAAATTTGCAACCATAGACTAGTATGTCTTCTACAATTGTTAAATGTCGCTTGTGCTCAGAATACCTTTTCAGCACATTGTCTGCTGGACAGTATCTGGACCACACTTTCAGACAGTGTTATCTGACTTCTTTGCATTCATCATCTGATTTCTGCGCTGTATGAATTTTTCTGACTTTCATTTCGGAGATGGTGGTTTGCCGGTAACTGCAGTAAATAGGATCTCTTCAATGAAGATCAAGTTGTCTTTGTCATCTTGATCCTCAATTGGCTCAGTTTGTGGGCCAGCCTTACCAAGGATGTAGACTTTCAGGTAGTTATATTTCATTTGTCTTTGCCTAAATCTCTGTATTCACAATTGCATTTGCGGCATTTTCTTTGTTCATTGTAATGTCAGTAGTGGTTTATGGTCTGTATTAACCTGGAATTTTAGCCACAAGACATGACCTACGGACCTTTTTCATTCTTATTAAACAGCCAAAGCTTCTTTTTCAATTATACTACATCTCTGTCAATGCTTCTAATGCAAAATATACATGTTTCTTGGTTCCATCTTTCTGCACCAGATACAAACCTTCACTTGGTCCTTTGGACAATACATCCACAGTAACATTAGTAAATAAGCATGTGTTACAGTGAGTTAATACATTATCATTAATTCTCTGAAACATGGTGACTCCAATCTCCAATTCTCACTTGATTCACTATATCTAAGAATTGTTGGGAGTCCTTAACACAGTTGAGTTGTGAAAATTCACTTATGACTGCCATCATTTTGGGAAGCAGTGTAATTCCTGGCTCCTGTGTATAAGTCTCTAAAAATCAACAGCTGTCTTTGAGAATTGACACTTTTATTAAATGTCAGACTTGTATTTTATGGTCTTCTTAAGATGTCTTTTTAGTCTGATCATACACCAGGATACTATCCATGCTTGCCTTTAAGAATCCTTGACATGGCTCCTTAAAAGATTTCTGGTGCTGAAAGATAGATGATTGAAACAGAATTGCCCAAATGGAGTGATGATGTAGTCAACAATCTGGACTTGTTGTCTCGGGGTCCCTGCCAAAATCTGCTATTTGCAACTCAATTGGTAAAAGAAAACATGGTTCTGGCTAATTTGGGTAAGCTGTTTACCAACCGACAAAATTAAATGACTTTCAGTTTACTTCTTTTTTCAGTTGAATGCATGACATTAGTTGTCCATTGACTTTGAATGTGTTTCCAATCCCATATGGTAAAGAAAGTATCTTTACGTTTTTATGTATCTTTCATTGTGCACTGTGTAAAGAAAAAAAGCGAAGATTGTGGAAGGGATTGCTGCACTTATTTTAAAAAAGCACGTTATCTAACACTCATCGTAAGAGCTGTCGACACTCTTTTTTGTTCGAGCAGGGGTGGAGGATACTACTGACAAACTGACACCTGGATGTGTGTACAAATGGAGATTTGGCCAGCAACAAGCAGGTGACTGGTCTGTGGAGTGGTAACCATTTGATGATGACAAAAGCCTTCTGTCTGCCAACAACTGTGTGTTTGGTTCCCAGATGTTTGGACAACTTGTGACTGTGTGTAATTAGTCAGAGGCTATTGGTAGTCAGAAGAAGTAGGTGCTGTCCTTCTGTCTGTGGAAAAAGGCATATTAAGCCTGAAGAAAGTCTATTTATTCTCTCCTCATCAGTCACTGTAAGCTATGGTACTTTACCAATAAGTCAGAGACATTACAATTGTAAATCTCTTGCCGTATGCCCCCTGTAAGCAAGTGAAAGAAAGAAGATTGAAGAGTAGCAGGTCCTTTAAAGTCAAAAATGATCATCTTTTCAAACTCTATAGACAGGGTTTGAACTCCCTTCTCTATCTTTCCCTCTGGCCATGATACTCATCTTTTGTATGTGTGTGTGATGGGGAATTTTCTGAGGGCTTAGCGTTTTAGCTGGTAGAATTGTATATTGACAAATCATTACTGTTAATCTGTAGCTAATATCTATTTATTTGTAATCAGCAGTAATTCTTGCTAAGTACAGAATCATGACTCATGCTTTCTGTCAACTTAAGTCTAAAAAGCAGGTAAATTGGAGAATTTTGCATACTTTTATGAAACATTTAATTTTTGGAACAACTGTGGAAATAGTATGGTTTTATTTCTAGAGTGCTACACCAGTGAGTCATAGCATCTCTTTTTAAAAATGGAGATATATTACCACTTCTTCAGTGTCATTGGGTCAAGCCCCCGGAATTCCCTTCCTAACTCCATTGTGGGTAAAAGGTAAGGTAAAGTTGCTGTAGTCCCAAAGGACCATAAGGTTGCCCTCTCATTAGAGAGAGTCAACTATTGGTGGTTTAATCTCGGGGTTACTATGCCTCAGGTGGGGGGAGAGATTGAGAAACAAAGTCCTTCAAGGTAACCTCAACTGGTGCAGGAATTGAACCCATGCTGCTGGCATTTCTCTAAATTGCAAATCAGCAATTGTCCAGAACAATTGAGCTAACCACAGCAAATGTTAAACAGCAGTTCAAGAAGGCAGCTCATCACACCTTCTCAAAGGCAATTAGGGATGATCAATAAACGCTGGTCAAGGGTGTGATGGTCCCATGGTATTTTTATTAGATTATTATTAGGAAACTCAGTTAATATTCTGAGGACACGAGTTCAAATCCCACCTTGGCAGATGGAATTTGAATTTTAAAAGAAGTATGAAATTAGGAATCTATTGATGACCATGTTGATTGTCAAAAAAACCCATCTGGTTCATTAATGTCCTTCAGGAAAGGAAATCTGCTGTCCACATGTCTAGCCTATATGTGACTCCAGATCCACAACAATTTGGTTGACTCTTAACTGTCCTCTGAGCAATTAGGGCTGAGCCAAAAATGCTGGCTAAGCCTGCAATGCCCTAGCCTTGTGAATTTAAGAAAACCCATTTCACACAAATCAATAAGGAAAAGGTTTCACTGATCTTTCTCCTTTATGACATAGTATTATTGTAAACCCAGCATGTGTCTGAAGATCTGAGGCTCCTCGATATTGCAGTTCAGTGCTTGCAGATTGGACATCTACTGATTGTAACCTTAGCAGGCAATCAGACAATATTGTACCTGCCATCCCTGTATTCAAGTTGCATTTATGAGACTATAGTCCAAGCTGACCCTTTTTGATTTCACCTGGAAATGTTGCCTTGCTTTATTGATTTGCATCCTTGATTTCCTGGCAATTTTCTCTCACAAATTATTCCTCTTTGTCAGGATATTTCTTTCCTTGGTGCTTTTTTCTTTGTTTCTGCTGCTGATTTGCAGTATATAGTATCAAGTATACTTTACAAGGGCTTTGTTATTTCCAGGGCCTAGGTCATGTTGGATAATTCATCCAACTTTATTATTATTTTGACCAATCTGAGACAGTGGAGAGGCTAACTAGCCCATTTCTGAGGGCAGTTCACGGTTTGAAGTTCCAACAGGCTGTGCATTCCTCCTGTCTCCCTTGTTGTCGCTGGACTTTATCCCTTTTCTCCTGTGGCACATAATTCCGAGATCTGTGTCATCTTCTCAGAACCACACATTATTATTTGCCTATTATCACCAGAACATAGAACGTAGAACATTACAGCGTTGTATAGGCCATTCAGCCCTCGATGTTGTGCCGACCTGTGGAACCAATCTGAAGCCTATCTATCTTATACTAATCCATTTTCACTAGGTGTATTAATCCAGAGACCCAGGCATGACAGATGGTGTAATTTGAATTCAATAAAAAAAATTCTGGGATTAAGAGTCTAATTAATGTCCATGAAGCCATTACTGATTGTTGAAAAAATCTATTTGGTTCACTAATGTCCATAAGGGAACAAAATCTGTCATCCTCATCTGGCCTACATGTGACCCACAGCAATGTGGTTGACTCTCAACTGCCCTCTGGGCAATTAGGGATGGGCAATAAATACTGGTCTGGCCAGTGATGTCCACAGCCTGTGAATGAATGAAGAAAATATATTTATCTAAGCCTGCCTCTAAATCTATTATCTTTAACAAAACTACTCAAATAACTCCACAGAAGACAGCATCCTGTCACCAAGTCACCCTTTATTTACACGTGGAAAGTTCCTGACACTGATCCAGCTCCCTCAGAGCCAGCTCTCAGAGTGACGGGATGTTAGACACTCCTGCTTTTATTTTTTAAATTTTCTTTTTTAAATTATATTAACCAGTACAAATTACAAACAGTTAACATGAACAACCATATACAAGAAACAACAATTTACAGGGGAAAGGAGCGGCAGAGGCAGACCCCAAACCCACTCCTGTTTTCCTATGTATGTCAAATTTCTCTGATTGGACCAGATTAATATCCCCAATCAGAAAACTTGTATTCTATGAGGTCCACCTGGCTGACCTCATTACAATCAATGCAACTCTTCTTTGTTTTTTCACTAGTTCAATCTTTGATCTTTAACCCATCAAGACTTATGCTATTCTAAACATGCTGAAAATTCTCGCATTCAGTCTCCTGATTCCCACCAAACTGTCATTTCTTCCACTCTTCAATAATTACTTTGTTAGATCTCATACATTAGCCCAGAAACAAGAATAGAAGTTGGGGAACAGATAGAGAAATCGTTTGGAGCACTAACCTAACAACCAGGGAAATTCCCACTGGAAGAAAATTGACTTCCTCCAAGAAAATGAGCAGAGGATTGACATAATCAAAGTCTTTATTAAGGACCATTTTACAGGGCTGTAGGCATATTGCTGATGATAGCTGGACTCCCTCTAACAGGCTACCAGAGCTTAAAGCTCTAAGCTCCAGGAAGGGACCAGCAAGCAGAAAAGACAATGTGCATGGTCCTAAAAATGATCTCACCCCTGACCCCGAGAGGATTTTCTTGCAAGTAGTGAGGTATTCTGTCCTCAACTACGCAGAATTTTAATTTGTACTCATGTCTCCAAGGGCACCTCCTGGTGGTACTGCTAAGGCCATCAATGCTGCTGTCCTTTTGATTGGACTTCTGGAGGGATATGGGTCTGGGTGGGTTACTCTTCGGAGGGTCGGTGTGGACTTGTTGGGCTGAAGGGCATGTTTCCACATTGTAGGGAAGCTAATCTAATCTAAACCTAAACAGGAATCTGCATGGCATCTTCACTGGATTGTGGGCTAAAATCTTCCTGCAGCCACACCCCAGTGCAGCTTCACAATGTTCTCTAGCCTTATAACTTGACATGCATTCTCTCTTCCTTTGCTTTTATCCTACCAACTGTTTGATAGATATAGAAGAACAGGAGGAAGTTATTTAGTCCCTAGAACCTGCACACCAATCTGATTGGATCATCATTGAAATGATTTCTATCTCAAATCTATTTATTTGTCTTTGTTCTCTGCTTTGATACATTTTTCTCGAAATAAGTCGCTGAAAGCTAGTATGCAGGCACAGCAAGCTATTAGGAAAGCTATTGGATTGTTAGCCTTTATGACAAAAGAAGTTGAGTACAGGAGTAGTGAAGTCTTGTTTAAAATGTACTGAAGCTTGATTAGACTGCATCTCGAGTATTGGTTGCAGTTTTGATCTCCTTACTTCAGGAAGGATATTGTTACCATTAAGAGAGAGCAGCAAAGGTTCATCAGACTTTGTTCATAGAATGGCAGGACTGTCCTATGAAGTGAGATGAGGTAGTCTGGGCTAGTAACCTCTAGAGTTTTGAAGGTGAACTCCTTAAAGGTAGACCCAGGTAAGATATTTCCTCTGGTTGTGTAACTAATGGGCTCAATTTAAAAGTAAGGGAGATATCACTTAAGATATGGGGAAATTCTTTTTAAAACATTGTAAATCTTTGGAACTCTCTACTCCAGATTGCTGTGCAGGCTCAATCTTTGAGCATGTTGAAGGTAGAAATTGACATATTTCTGATACTAATGGCATGAAGGGTTAAAAGGATAGTATAGGTACAAGATATTGAAGTGTTAACTAGTGATGCAGGCCTGGTGGGCAGAATGCTATACTCACATTCCTGTCTTCCTGTATTCCCTTGATCTCAGTTGCATAAACCACAACTGTGCCATCATTCACAGCTTTTTGGGATTTTACTCCTGAATGGTCTAGTTCTGTTTTTAAGACCATGTATATTCTTGTCTGTATTCCGCTACCAGAAGTAACATTTATTATGAATAAACCTAATTGGATTGCCTCTCACCCATCTAAACATAAGGCAATACAAACCAAATTTTGTAACTCCTGCCATAATTAATCTTATGTTCTTGTACCATTATGGTGAATCTGTGTTGCACTCCTTTGCAAGGCCAAAACAAAATGCTCAAAACTGAATGCAGTATGTCAGATATATTCAGGCCAAGGTTTTTGTGCTACCTTTCTGTCTGATATACATTCAATGGCAAAGATTGCTCATGGTTTTCCTTCTGTCTTTTCAAACTTCCCTTCAATTCCTCTACGTCTTTTTAAAACACGTTACCTCCACAAATCCTTCAACTATCTTTCCTAAGCCTCTGGTGGAGATGTGCCACCAATTTTTCTCCTTCGATAAATCCTTTCAATAGTTTTATGCTGTACAAATGCATCTTGTTAAACATCTATAAGGGTTTCGAGAGATGTGTTCATATCTGTTCCTTACTGTCTAAGAATGTTTCTCAATATTAAAATTGACTAGCTTTACTCTGTCATTAAAACTATTTTGTTATTGTTTCCATTACTTTGCATACATTTCAAATTGTAACTTAATATGAGCTAGTAGTGGTAATGGAAGAAAAGTCTGTTACTGCTTTTGCTCACCAGTTAGTCACATCTATATATTTGACACTAAGAGTAAAATATACCCAAGTGTATGTAGGTCAAGACTGCTATTCTATAATTCAGATATTACTTTTCATTTAAAACTGTAATAGCATGCTTCCTTTTGCTAGTGATGAAGGCTGAATTTTAAATGTTCATTCTTAAAAGCATTTTAATCCCTGAAACTTTTGACATGCAGAAGGATTAAATGATGGAAAAATATGAGTTTTGCTCGAATTATAACAGGATATACTTTGTGCAATCAATGCTATCAATGGTAAAATTTCAAGTGGATTATGAGACCTAGTATTTGACAATGTTTTGACAGATTGCTACACTAGATTTTTGACAGAAATTGTGCATGTGTGGTTAATTATGCATGAAAACAGTGAGTACATTTTTGTTTTAAAGGAAAGATATTCAAGTAAGAACAATTTATTCTTTAAAATGTATACTGTATGAAGGTGAATGTTTTTCCTTAGAGAACTGATTCCTTCCATGATTATTATTTTGGAATTTTTTTTAAGTTTAAAGAAATTACAATATCACTTCACCTAGACGTGTGTGTGTGTGTGTGCACGCCTATGTAAGTAATGCCAAATGACAAACAGTGAGAACTCCAATTTATTTCACAAGCTAAAATAGCTGATGAGATACAAAGAATAAAGCCACAAGTGATTTGAGATATTCCTTACAAGTCAATACACTGAGCATTCTCTTGTTTCTCAATGTGTATTCTGTTTATAAAATATCTCCAAGGATAATTTTTTGTTGTAGTTTAAATAATTAAGTTTTATCGAGCCTAAGTAGGGATTACTGTAGGCTGTAATATTATCCATTGTGCCATACAAGTTACTTCTTGTCAGTAAGCACAACTGGGTGACAAATTCCAAATACCTTCAGCAAGAACTTATTAGTAATTTCATCAGATCTTCTCATATTCACTTGCTCCTTATTGCACTTGTGAATCAGAACATGAATAATTTGTTTTATAATTCAATAGGAAGATAGAAATACTCAGACATCTTTTAAAATTCACAATTTGCCACTCTGTAGAAAGAAAAGCCATTCTTTTAATTTCAATTCTGCAAACAGGCATTTTGCGATACTGTGAATATAGCAGACTAATAGAACTACTGAAAGTGGGAGATTCCTCTTTATTACAGTTTTATTAAACAATGTAATAAAATGCATATTTTACTTATATGCAACAATATTTTCTTTTGTATAAGGCAGGTCGATTGTTTCTTAATTGCGTAAACCTAATTTATTTCAGTGTGGTATATTTTGCACTGGTGAAATAAATCTGACTTATTTCTTCCACCAGTAAGTGATTTGGTTGCTGATAGGTCAAAGCCTTGGGAGATCATGATGCTTAATTGCAAGGTGAGGATGAACCATTTTGTCTTTTCCTGTTATCCATTTGTGCATGTTTACATGGAAGCTGAAGGTACTGGTTCAATCCACCATTTTGATTGTTATGTTATAGAATGCACAAAGCATTAGATGAGGAATGAATGGAATGTCATCATTCATTAGAGCTGAGTGATGGAGAACGGGCAAATTCTGGACACTTACCACCTGCAATCTCTACAATTAAAGAAGTGAATACAAACTGAAAATGTGCATTGTAAATCAATAAACAAATACAAAGTAACATTTGCTTGGAATTGTACTGCACAACTTAATTGAATGATTTAAGCTTAAGTTAGTCTGGATGCAAGACAAATCATAATTTGTTCATAAAATTGACAGAGAATGTTGAGAAGTATTATTCTAATATTTTGAACTAAATTGTATTTAGACATTAGTCTCACTTTTTGCTTCTTATGTCACTTTACCTCACTGGTACTGTTTTAAGATTTGTAATTGTCATGTCAACCTCTGTAAGGCAAGAAGAATAAAACTCTAGCTGTCCGCAAGGCAAGAATTTATCTGCAAATATATGTTTTATATTGCCAGTGATACTGTTCTTGCTGTGGAAAGAGAAATGTCACTGCTGCTTTTTGTTGACACTGCACTTTATGAGCAGATTGTTTGTGCTGAAGTGATGCAAAGGAGCCTGGCAAACAGAACTGAGGGTAAGTGACATGGATGTGCTCAGAACAGATCAGCTTGCCAAATACAACCAATTTTGTTGGCTTGGTTGAGCCAATACTGGACCAAACATTGAGGTCAAATGTTGAGCTGTGTAAAATCTAAAAAGTCACCGAAGATAATAATGTCAGGAATAGAAAATGATGCACTAGATTGCACTAAACATTGTGTACATGAAATGCCAAAGATCATTTTGACATAATAAAACAGAATGTTGTATTAGTTTTTAGAAGCTTAACTTGGGTTCTACTACAGATAAATCATTGCTGGATTGAAATACGTGATTAATTTCTGGAACCCTAAAAAAAATGCTTTTAGATGAACAAAAATTATACAAAATTACTGGAAAAGTTAGGAATTACTAATGAAGATTAATTGAAACTTTAGTATGTGATGGTATTAAAATTATGTTTGGCATAGAGGACACCAGCATTAACTGATGCTATCACAAAATAATGAAAACAAATGACTATGAAGACTCTGAAACAAGAGAGTAAAGGGTAAAGGAAAGCAAAATCAGCTGCCCAAATGTCATTGAAAAGAGAACTGAAATTTTGGGAGGGAACAGGGAACTTCAGTGATTATAAATGAATAGTACTCAAGAGTGCCGTTAACCTATGACAAGATTCAGATGGCAAGCTTCATTTGGTTTATTTGTAAACTCAGCTTAAATTTCCGGATCTCGCTACAGTTGCCAAGACACCTTTCCTAACTATTATGTACTACTGACTTTTCGAGTAATTAGTTTTTTGAAAAAAATGACATTTATGAGAAGTCTGACATTTGTAACGTAGCATGTTTGGTACGGTTAATCTTTAACTTCATATTTTTCCTGTATTAAATCAGACAGAAAGGAGGAGCTGTGCTTTTGGATGTCAGTAATGTTTCTTTTATCTCGCAACAACCCACAACATTGGTGAAAATCAAGTCAGTCGACCTTTGTGAATGTAAGTTACCTGTTTCTGACATTCTGTTAGAAATCGGTTTGTGAAGCTACTGCAAAAAATACTGATTAAGCTCATGAAGTAAGGGATGGGTCCAATTAAAGTAGGCCATATTGAACTTTTGGATCACTTGAAAAGATGACACAAATGTCACTTTTGTTCAGTTTAGAGCTTGCACTAATGGAATACACTTCTCTCCAATCCCAGCCAGAAGACTGGCTTTTGCTTCTATTATGGCTGTCAAATACTTTAAAGTTGAGGATTGGGATAAACGTGAGGTGAGAGTATGCAGGCCATTACTGTCAGACAAAGATGGTATCTGAAAAAGAGGGCCTGTCCTACCACAGTACTGGGATGTGACTAACAGAGGAACTGTGTCTAAAGAGGTTGAGATTCTTTGCAGAAGCAATTAGTGAAATGTCTCAATTCAGAGCAGATTACATGAGGATGCACCCTATAGTTAGAATTGATCTGTACATACCATAGTTGCAAAGGTCACAAAGGCAGTGAAATCTTGCATTGCCTTACCTGAAGTATCTTCAAGAGATCTGGCACAAATTAATCATTACATTCTATCCAATCATATTAAAGATGTGACTGCTACCATTAAGTGCCTAACAAACATTGGTGTAAGTTTATGTTGTCGCTAAGTTCAAGCTTTAGTTGGCTTTGATTTCACTCAAGTGGCAATTACCCATAGTGAATTCTATATCAGTCACAAATGTTACCAGTCATTAAATGGGTAGGTTCAGGAAACCTTGACATTGAATTTGAAGTATCTGTGTGGGCAGAGAACAAACCATTCAAACGTTAAGAGTCTGAGGCCCAGAAGATTTTTAGATCACAAGAAATAAGAACAGGACCAGGTTATTTGGCCCCTCAAGCCTGCTCTGCCATTCAATGGGATCATGACTGATCCAACATTTCTCCCATGCATTTTCCTCATTACTCTTGATTCCCCAAGAATCTATCTACCTCAACCTAAACACACAAGGGCTCTACCCCCACAGCTCTCTGTGGCACGGACTTCCAAAGGCTCACACCCTTTTGAATAATATTTAATTCCCATCTGAAACAAGCAGCATTGTTAATACATGGGCAAAGAAGCATTAGCAATGAGTGAGCTATTTTTCTTCTATTGTCACATTGATCTTCCTTACTAATAGCTGAATGTGCTGTAAGTAATATGAATTGGATTGCATTCGAAAATTAATCATTGAAGAAACTTGCTACACTCTTTTAAAATTGTTTTAAAATGTTCCTACACCTGATCTTCCACTCTCATATTCATATGCTCCTGATCAGTGGCATGTGTAAAAGGGATGGTTTCAGAGAAAGAAATGTGTTTAAACAGTGATTTGGAAAGCCATACATTTCCAAATGGAGATGTGCAGTCAGGCTTTCTAATATCAGGCATAGGGTGCTAGCCTGAATTCTACCGTCCTGTCTCAAAAATGTTCGCCTTTGGCCTTAGTACAAGATCCTCGAGTTAAAGTGTTAATCCTTGTAAAACATACACATATTATGGTGTAGCCAGGTGTAGCTAATTGTTACCCTCGTAACTGTTCAAACATAAGGCTTTTTAAAATTGAAGAACAAAAGCAGATTGATGTATCATCATTCTTAGACAGATAACCTTTAACAAGGCCTTGACAGAATTATTATCACACGTGTTGTCTCCTTCCAGTGATTTAGACACTGGAAAGAAAAATCGGAGAAGTGTGTTTTTTGTCAAACTAATTAAAACCTGGCATTATAGTTTCTGACACATGTCTGTGACTGCTGCCTTTGAAAATGATCCATACCACCTAGGTCATCATGCCACATGAAGTGGGAATACCTATGTGATATTTTAAGATATTTAATGACATTTAAGGCCAGGTTTCGCTCACTAAAGCAGAACTTTTAAGAAGGTTAAAGGACATTTTGCAGAGCTTTTGAAGATGATTAGGTGGTCAGACAGCTCAAGTAAGTCTACAAAATATGAGAAAGAGTTATGAATGTAAAGTTGGAAGATTTAAGAAAGGTAAAATTGTGTTTATAGATCAAAACAGGAATAGCAATGCACAGCTTTATGGCAACCCTTGTAGTTCATGAAGTCTGCACTATTGTAAGCAGAGCATACAATCTATGATGTTTGGGGATTCTTGCAATCTCTGCAAATTCTAGGATCTTTTCCACGGCTTATAGGTGCCCATGTAGAAAGTGAGGAAAGAATTTATAATAGTATAGTCTGCTATCGTGTAGCACAGACTTGTTGGTATTACTGGTAGCCAGATGCAATAAAGCCTGAACGGAACAGGATAATTCCTCACAAAACAAAGTAGCAGGTTACATAAGGCAAGCCGCTCACTGAAATAACTGGTTCAGAGTGACTGAGGGCACTATCTTCCACATTAGGCAGCTAATCTGTACAATGCTGGCAAAAATGCCGAGAGACACATGCTAACACTTAAGGAAGCCAACTGGATCGGATAATTTAGTAGATGTTGGTTACCAACAGCCCTGACTAAGGACCCCAGAATATCATAGGCTAAAAACTTGGAGTGCCAGTCAATACGAATTCAGCAGAACTACAGAGGAGGCAATGGTACAGCACTTCCCAGACTCCCAAGATGGAGGAGCAACCCAAGGACAAAGCTAAGTGTGAATCAAAGATCTTGTGAATGGGTGGGGGTTAATTACAGAAAGAGGGAAGACATGTGAACTGAAAGCAAGACTGTTTGGGGTATTGTGGAGAGGGGCTGAAACTGCCATTAGCTATTTTCCTGCCCCAGTGCAAGCTCTAAAGCACACAATTGAGTGCAAATTGAGGGACCGATCCCTGCCAACTGACTGGCAGACTTCACTAGCTCACCACGCAGGTAGAGTCCTGGGAGTTTCCAATGTGGAGCTAAGAAAGTCTGACCTAGGAGGGAACAGGCCTTCAACTGATCATTAATCAATTTCTCCAAGCTCCTAAATAGGACAGGTCACATTCACAGGAAGGTCACCAGCGGGCCTTCCACCAGGAACCCACATTGACAATGATGGGAAGCATTGGGCATCTACTCAGATAATAACACTTAATTTTGCAGGATTCATGTCTCTTTCCATACCTGATCTAGGCAGAGCATTTCATCCACAGAAATGTAACATCCTCACAGCAGACAACGGGGTGGCACGGTGGCTCAGTGATTAGCACTGCTGCCTCATAGTGCCAGGGACCCAAGTTCGATTCCAGCCTCGGGCGACTATCTGTGTGGAGTTTGCACATTCTCCCCGGGTGCTCCGGTTTCCTCCCACAATCCAAAGATGTGTAGGTCAGGTGAATTGGCCATGCTAAATTGCCCATAGTGTTAGGTGTAAATATTAGTCAGGGGTAAATATAGGGTAGGGGAATGGAGGCTGGGTGGTTTCTCTTTGGAGGGTTAGTGTGGACTTGTTGGGCCAAATGGCTTGTTTCCTCACTGTAGGCAATCAAATCTAATTTAATTGCTGCAGGTTAACTGACCCTCACACTTATCCAGAACTCTAAGTGTACTTTGCCAAGGAGTTAGCTTAATGAAAGAGGAGCTGGAAAATAAGTGCAATTTGAGAATGGGGTTTGTTGTAGCCATTCTAAGGAGGGAAGACAACATTACTTGCAGACTTGAAAAGATATAAGACATGTTAAACTGAAGACAATGCTTGTGCAAGAGATAAAGGGGAACAAGATGGTGGTTGGGGGTTGGGGGTTGGGGGTTTGGAGTTGGGGACAGGGGAGGGGGCAATGGACTGAGGTCTCTTGGGTGAAGAGGAAATCTAACCTATGGAGGAAGCACATGAATCCAGAGAAAAAGTGATGAAGCAGCTCAGCACCAAGCCCATCAAATCAAGTGCCATACTACATGACCAGATGCAAGAAGAATCCCCGTCTTTGGTATTCCAGTGGGGCAGACGTGTAAACTACAATTATAAATACAAAGCCACTCAACCACCTGAAACAATCCCAAACCTGAGAGAAAGTGAGGACTGCAGATGCTGGAGAGTCAGAGTTGAAAAATGTGGACCTGGAAAAATACAGTAGGTCAGGCAGCATCTGAGGACCCGTAAAATCAACGCTTCAGGCCTAGTGGGCTTATGGCTGAGACGTCAACTCTCCTGCTCCTCGGATGTTGCCTGATCTGCTGTGCATTTTCAGCACCATAGTTTTCAACTCCCATAATCTCAAACCTGTCCAGTATTTTTGATACAGGCCAAATTGCACCAGATTGCACAGTTCTCTCACCACCTATACCAAAGCCGACAGATACAGAACTCCTGGGACAAATCCAAATAAGTGCACTGCTGTGAGTGTTAGTGGTTGTTAGTTGGACACATTGTACCTGTGCTGAGATGTAAGCTGTATGTCATCCTGTTTCTTCCTATATTATCCACAGTATCATTTCTGTTGTTAGTATGCCCAAAGTTGATGCAAAATATAACAATAGCAAAACTTGCAGCCCAGAGGCCTGCCTTCAGATAATTGCTTTTTCTGAAGAAGAGGAGAGAAGGTACAAAGATATGGTAGCACAAGTATATAAGAACCTGGAAGAGATAATATTAGTAAATGTCTTACAACACTCACAATGATGATGTCATGTGGATTTGGAGGGGTAATAGCTTAGGATACTGAAGGAATAAGATCTCTCATTCAAGTCCTCTTCTTTGTCTTTATCATATCAATGTAACTTGTACTTAATCACTAACCTACAGCAAACTATACGTTATTTAAAGCAAAACCTCTCCCCAGTAGACCAGAAAGTTATTTTCCTCTGCCACACCAGACCCTATAACTCACCCATCTAAGAGACAGTAATCATACCGCATGGTGAACAATAATGCAGACAGCTTCATGTATTACCAATTTCTGTGCTGAAGATTCCATTTAGTTGCTTCAAGCTGACAACAGTGACAGTATGAAGATTTCAGGAACAGCTTTAAGAATCCTCCTCACACAGACTGTAGCAGGAAAAGAAGGTGAACACGCAAGGATCCTATAGAAGAGACTCTCGTGGAAAAATTCAATTAGGCACAATCTACAGTCAGCTTCAGACCTGGTAAGAGATACGCAGCAGCAGGAGAGTTGGGAGCTCTCTGGAGCTGGAGTATTAGCCATTTTAAGGCAGTTAAATATTGCATCGAATGCTGGTAATCTGAGCGAGCAGATTTGAGTTAGGCTTCAGCCGGTGGCTGAACAGATTACAGAGGCTCCATGAGCAAAATTGCATTCCCTAATGGGCAAGAGAAAACTTTTTGAAATGATGCACAATAACAGCTGTATAGCTAGAAATAAAGGAAAATGCTCACATTTCAATTCAAGCATCACCATCTTAGTGAGTGGGCATCATGAAGCACAACTACCGTAAAGAAAATCAAGGGCCACAGAAGGCTTTTCCAATCAAAGTTAGAAACCCAAAGACTGTCAAAGCCAGAATTAAAGTGATAAAGCGACAGATACAAAGTCTAGGCAGACAAGGTCTAACCGAAGAAGAAAGTGAAGAGACAATAATTAAAGCTGCAGAAAATGCGGGAAATACATTGTTAACATCATGGTAAAGGCAGGAGGCATTTATTTAAGCTGCAGGTAGCACAAATCTTTCAGAAAACAAAGTGAAATGAATGGACATTATTATCAGAACCCAGATGGCAAGAATCAACTACAAAAAGCCATCGTTAAAATGGGCATTGTCATTAAAGCTACAGGCAATGGAATTCATTCAGTAAAACTGTCAAGGAAAAGGAAATGATTTATTTGGGCTGCCAATAGTGGGAAAACAGATCTATATTTAAGCCTTGTCTGAAAGGAACTGGTAAAGTTTGAATTATTTGTTCATCCTCTGGATTGAAAAGTGTTTTAACACATGCATTCTTTCAACTTAAGGCAACAGTTTAATGTGTGCTGTGGTTTACTTGTGTGCTGCTTACTAGATATTTAGAGAAACAGCCAAGCAAATCTTTCAAGGAGACAAGAGTCATAGTTTGTTGCCCTGATTAATGGAAACAATTGGCAATGAAAGGATTAGCCTGCATCTGTGTTAATCATTGCCTAGTAACCCTTTTCTGTTTAGAATTCTGGTTTACAGACCCAAGAGTCCATTGTTTTATCCAAGAAAGCATCCATCCTCTGTTTTAGCACTGTACTGTCCTCCAAACAATAGTTAGGCGAGAGTGAATGTAGTGCAATGTTTTTTGGGTGACATAGCTGTCTTTGTTGAACATTTGGCAGTGTTTCAATGTAATGTAAGTCTGAGGTTTGCCAAAGTACTTGACAGTGAGTTGAGACTATGAATATAAGTTGTGTTTCAAGACTTATGAAGACAGTTAGTGGGTGAGTGATAGGAGTTCAATATATTTGCAGTATGTACAGTTAATGGTGTAATCAGTGGAATAATATGTTCAAAAATACAGTCAATGGATTTGATCTTTCAGGTAAAGTCTTCGAACCTCCTTTGGCCCAGCATCCAGAAACTTGGGGCTTACATCCTAGTCAAGATCAGAGTGGTGCTGGAAAAGCACAGCAGGTCAGGGAGCATCCAAGGAGCAGGAACATTGATGTTCCAGGCAAAAGCCCATTCCTCTTTTGCCTGGAACATCAATGTTCCTGCTCCTCGGATGCTGCCTGACCTGTTGTGCTTTTCCATCACTACTCTGATTTTGACTCTAATCTCCAGCATCTGCAGTACCCACTTTCGCTTACATTCTAGCACTGTCTACAATAGCTGTCATTCCCCATTGTATTTATGGTGTTCGTCTGCAATACCTAAATCCACTGGGTATTGAACCTCTCTCTTTCTGTTAGCTTCCTGTACCAAGAACTCCCAGGCTGTGCTGGGGAATCTTGAAATCCAATCTCTGCTATATTATTGTATTTCTGTGTCTTTCTCAGGTCAAACTCAATTTACAATGAATTCCAGAACTTACTCCTGTCATATTCTAGGTTCAGTTGCCCACCATTACAACATAGTGACATCACTGAGCATTTTTCCAATTATAATGACTCCAGCCAATGGCATCTCCCTTCTAAGAAGTACAGGTTTGCTTCATGTAGCTTAAGCTAACTTGAATTCACATTGACCTCTCAATATCTTGCACCCACAATTCATACATACAAACACTCAACCACAGGCATACTGCAATCAGTAAATGAGCATGCAGCACAATGTTTGTGTACTGCGACATTGGAACGTATGGGTGTGAGTTAATTATGCTTGGCAATCTCTGCACCTGTTTGCAGCTCTTATCCATTTTTTTTTTCCCATCATGCCTTCAGAAACAACGAGACTGGGCAGAAAATTGGGAAGAAAGAAAGAGACTTATTTGCTGTTCATTAAGGGCTCAAACTGATGATCACAGCTCCATTATGGCATCACAGAGCTCCTTAGTGGAAACTAAAGCTTTGCAAAGTCCAGATTTTCATATATTGTTCATTTTATATGAATAATTCTTTCATGAGAAAGCTCTAATAGCTGACATGCATATAACCCCAGGGTTACTGTCTACAAGATGATAGAATGCTTTTGTCAGTATAATTGAATGAAACTAAATTTATTAGCTCCTTTGAATAATTTTTTAAAATCTTCCATGGAATTAATTTCTTTAAAAAATAAAATTGCATAATAGTGCTTTGGCTCTAGTAAAGCTGAACAGGCAGCTAATGTCACTCCATTAGGTTCTCATAATACCATGGTTTAACATGACATATGAATGGTGTGTGTGAGTAGCATATATATATTTTTTGAGATGTTTATCCAATTATATTGCCTATCAGTGTAGGTGCTCCCATAGATTAAGAAGAACGAATGTACCCAGCAGGCAATAAACTGAAGTCATTCATTCTTTGTACAGTTAAGTGGGTTTGGCTAAGCAAACTTCCACTTGTGATACTTAATGTCACCTTTCAATTGATTGTTTGACAGATCATTTAGAGAAGTGTGATACAAGGACTTCACTGTGTATCCAATATCTTTATGTCCTTTCTTTTCTCATGAAACCAACTCAAGGGTAAATTTATTGTTTATAACCACACTGTACATGGAATAGGAGTTAATTGTTTTTCTTTTTTTATGCATTCACAAGTATTCAACGTTTCTGTCTGTGTAGTTGCTAGGAGCTTTAGGGAGTGTGTTCATACAGAAATAGAGCTACCTGAAAAGCCAGAATAAGATTGTAATCTAAACAGATGAGCAGGCATAAAACAGGAAGTTGCAGGAAATACCCATCTGGGCTGGCAGTGTCTGTGGAGCGAGAAACAAAATTAATGCTTTGAGCTCAGTATAGCACCTCTTCAGAAAACCTCTGGAATCTTCTGATCAGATTCAAAGATGATTCAAAACATTAACACTGTTTTTCTCTGTACAGGCGCTGTCAGGCATGTTGAGTAGTGGCAGCTCTCTCTGATTCCAGTTCAAATTTCAAACATCCACCGTATTTTCTTTTATTTTAGTTGAGTAGATCCTTGAGTGTTTTGAGGTGGGATTTTCCATTCTGGGAGAGGCTGCGCTCGGACGCAGGAAGGACACGTAATTAGCAGAGTGGTGATGAAGCCAATTCCTGCTGCGTCGGGTTGGCTGGCAGCTCTTGCTGAATGAGATATTCACTACCAGGCTCCTAATTCTAGGGGAAAGCCTGTCAGTTGCCTGACCTCTGCCTGGCTGCTGTCTGCTATGGAGGGATTACCATGGAAGAGGACCCATGAATTTCTGTCAGCCTCTTCAGCTGCCTCCTGAGACTCCTGCTGCTTTAACAAAACTCTGCCCACAATTGCTTACAGTCATATTGAGTTGAGAGTGTGGTGCTGGAAAAGCGCAGCCGGTCAGGCAACATCCAAGGAGCAAGAGAATCGAAGTTTCGGGCATGAGCCTTTCATCAGGAAAGGCCTTGAATTCCTGATGAAGGGCTCATGCCCAAAACATCAATTCTCCTGCTCCTCAGATGCTGCCTGACCTGCTGTGCTATTCCAGCACCATCCTTTCGACTCTGATCTCCAGCATCTGCAGTCCTCAGTTTCTGACAGTCATATTGAGCCAATTCAGCTGTGAAATGCATCATTTCTGTTAAAAATGGAAGGAATGCATAAAACATATCAATCAAAATCAAGAAATAAATATACACAGACACTTATGAGAATAGAAAAGTGGGTCTTTCACTATCCAGTCCATCCTCTCAGTGAGTTGTTTAATTGTCCAATTGTCCAATTATTCATAAATGGATGTGGCAGGACTGCAAAGCTTAGATCTGATCCATTGTTGTGGAATCGGTTAGTTCTGTCTATCCCTCACGGATTATGCTTTTTGGCACACATATTGTCCGGTGTTGTAGCTTCACCAGCTTGAAACCTCCTTTTTAGTTTTGCTTGGTGCTGCTGCTGCTGCACTTTTCACTGAGCCACGGTTGATCCCTTGGCTTAATGGTAATGGTAGAGTGAGGGGAAAGCCAGGCCACAAGGTTGCAGATTGTGTTGGAGTATGATTCTGCTGCTGATGGTCCACAGTACTACATAGATGCCCAGTCTTGAGTTGCTCGATCTGTTTGAGGTCTATTTCATTCAGCACAGTGATAGTGCCACACAGCACAAGGACTGTCTCCACAAGGATTGTGCAGAGGTCACTCATGTCATGGTCAGATGCAGCTGAGGCAGGCAGATCAGTGAGTATGAGGTCAACTGTGTTTTTCTCTCTTGGTGGTTCCCTCACCACCTGCTACAGACGCAGTATAGCAACTATATCCTTTAGGACTCAACCAGCTTGATCTGTTACGGTGCTGCAGATTCACTCTTGGTGATAAGCATTGAAGTCTCTCACACAGAGTACATTCTGTGCCCTCGTCACCATCAGTGCTTCCTTCATATGGTGTTCAACATGAAAGAGTATTGATTCATCTATTGAAGAAGGAGCGGTACATGGTAATCAGTAGATTAGAGCATATTTGACCTCCTGCTATGACACTTCATGGTCTGGATCCAAAGTTGAGGACTCCCAGATAACTCCCCTCCCTAACTGTACACTAATGTGTGGCTAACTGCTGGATCTATCCTGTGATGGGATGGTGTGTCTGGGACATTGACTGAAAGGTTTGTGAGTTTGACTATTTCAGTGTTGCTTATGTAATTTGTGAAACAATTCTTCCAATTTTGACACTAGCCCCTAAATGTTAGTAAGGAGGACTGTTACGACACGGCGCTGAACCCCTCTGCTAATTAAACCAAACACCCAGAAAAGCCCACCTCTCCTCGTAATCTGTTAAAATATGAGAATTCCCAAATTCCACTATTTAAAGAAAAAAATATCAATTTATTCTTTAACACTAAAAGTGAACATTAAACAACAACCATTTAGAACTCTAAGCCTCATTTCTCCTGACTGCTTGTTATCTACTCCAGCTCTATAGCTATCTATTGTTGCAATAACCACCCATATTAAAATTTTTCATCAACTTAAGTTTCTAAACCAGACAACAGGGGACTCGGCAAGATGGTGGTGATTCTGTAGCACTGACGTGGATGGCTCTGCCTAATAGCCAAGGCATATTGGTGTTTTTTGTCATCCCTGGCCAACTTATGTGGAGGAAGTATTAGTTTAAAACCTTACAGAACACATATTTGTTAATATTTGGGAATGGGAAGGATGCCAAAAGGAAAAGGAGCAAGTGAACAGCAGCAGGGAGGACACACCCCTGCAGCACCAGGCATACCAGAGGCCACAGCAGCAGCGTCTCCCAAATGCCCGGGCGACCTGACAGACTCACAGGAATTGACGGCAGTGATAGCGAGACTTATCTCAAAGATTGGGCTGCTATTGAGGAGATCCATGCCCAGGTCCAACCCATTGCATCCATGTTGCAGAAGCATCAATGGCAGGTCTAGGGCCTCAGGGAGCAGATGGAGGAGGTGGAGGGTTGAACCAAGGCCTCTGAAGCGGTGATCAAGTCCTCATCCGGTCGGATCCAGGTACTGGAGTGGGAGGTGCAGACCTTACAAGAGCTGGTCTACGACCTCAAAAATCGAGGTCGGAGGACAAATCTTCAGGTTGTCGGGCTCCCAGAGGGTGAGGAAAGTGGGTAGCCAGTCAACTTCTCTGAAAACTGACTGCCACAATTCCTAGGCCTTCAACTCGAGCCCAGATTGAAAGGGCCAATTGGATTCCAGTACACAGGTCTGGGCCGGTACAGCACCCCCGCTTAGTTCTAGTGTACTTCCTCACATACAGTGACAAGCAAAAGGTGATAGAAGCCTCCAGATCACTAGGAAAAGACCCACAAGCACTGCTGCACAAGGGGTAAAAATCGTGTTTTTTCCGGGATTTCTCTGCAGTTGTAATTCGAAAGAGGAAGTCCTTCGATGAAGTTAAAAAGAGGCCGCGGAACCTGGGTATCCAGTACTCCATGAGGTACCCCGCAGTGCTCCGTTTCAGCCACGAGGACTCAGTTTATACGTTTGACTCAGCAGATAAAGCTTAGAACTTCATAGACACTTTAAAATAGACTGACTGGTCTGAAGAATGTTCATCTTTTTTTACTTCTTACCCTGTGTTTTCCCTATTCCCCCCCCTTTATTTTTTCCTTCTCTTTCCCTAATAATTTTAAAAAATCTTGGAATATGTTGTTCTTATTGTATTTTTATAACTGAATTTTATCATGGGAAATTTGTGGGTGAGCTCTGTTGCCTCCCTTTTTTTGGTTCTCTTTCTTTATTAGTCACAAGTAGGGGTGACTTGGAGCTGGGGATGGGTGGAGTGCCTATCCTGACTTTGTCTTTATTTGTTGACTAAGGATCATCTCTGTGTTTAGTATTTTTTGCCTAAGGCTGGGGCACAGTCCAGACTTCCTTGGAGGGAAGTGAGGGGGGAGGTGTGGGCGCAAGTTTTGCATTTCTTGCGGTTGCAGGGGAAGGTGCCGGGAGTGGAGGTTGGGTTGGTAGGGGGTGTGGACCTGACGAGGGAGTCGCGGAGGGTGTGGGCTTTCCACTCTGCCAAGAACCTGGACCTCCCAGGGGTAACCTTGGAACAGTTCTCTCTCCTTAATGCCCCTTTGACAATTCAGGAAATGCAGGAAGCAGCTAGGCAACTTCAGAATGGGAAAGCGCCTGGCCCTGATGGTCTCCCAGGTAAGTTTTATAAGGAGTTTTGGGGGATTCTGTCAGGGCCGATGTTGGAGATGTACAATCACTCCTATATGCATGAATGCTTACCACCATCCTTGAGAGAAGCTAATATTTCCCTCATTCTTAAGAAGTGGAAGGTTCCTGAGAATTGTGCTTCATACAGGGCCATCTCTCTATTAAATTCAGATTTCCAGATACTGTCTAAGATCTTGGTGCTGAGACTGGAGAAGGTGTTGCCCCATATTGTCAAAGAGGACCAGACAGGTTTTATAAGGGACCGTAGGTCTTCTTATAATATTAGAAGGTTGCTGAATATGGTCCAAGTATGTCAGCAATGATCGATTCAGGGGTTAGTGATTTCCGTAGATGCAGACAGAAAAAGCATTTGACCGGGTGGAATGGCCATATCACTTTTATGTCTTGGGTTGGGTGGGATCTTTGCTCAGTGGTGGAGGTTTTATATCGCCATCCTCTGGCTGTGGTCATCGCCAATGGGGTGAAGTCTGAGAACTTTAGGATTAGTAAGGTTGGTCATCAAGGCTGTCCCCTTTCACCGTTGTTATTTACATTGGTGATAGAGCCACTCGCAAAGCTCAGAATGTCCACATAACTGCTCTGGAAGTGAGATTGAGGGTACTCAAGATTACACTGTATGCGAATGATGTCCTTCTGTTTTTAATCAAACCCGATGACCCCCCTACCCTATCTGATACAATGTATTCATTTGGGGCTACTTCAGGATGTAAGATCAACTTTGGAGGTTATGCCTTTGGGGAACTTCAAGGAAGTATCAGAGGCTGAAGGTGGCCCTAGGTTCCCTTTTAAATGGTCGTGGGTGGGGTTCTAATACCTAGACATTTTTATTAACCCCATGTTTTGTCAGTTACTTCAGACTAACTTTGCTCACTTGCTCGACAATATTAGGCAGGATCTCCAGAGATGGGAGAATCTTCCAATTTCATGGTTGGGCCAAATAGCCCTCATTAAGATGAATGTCCTTCCCCGTTTGCTTTATCCCATGCGTATGCTCCCTACACTGTTTCCCAGGTCAACGCTGCGGAAGCTTATGGATTGATTTAGTTCCTTTGTCTGGCATCGTGGGCGGCCCGTCATCAAACTTACTAAATTGCAGTTGTGTCAAGGATGGGGAGGAGTTGATTTCCCAGACATCAGGAGGTATCAATTGAGTTCCCTGCTGTCCTTTGTATGCGATTAGGCAGGTAACGATCCGGGCTCAATATGGCTGGATAGCGAGGCTTCCCAGGCAAAGTGCCCTCTTATTAACCTGTTGTTCATGAATCAGGTGAAAACAGTTATGGACCACTGCCGAATTAGTACAGTCAAGGCATGGTGTGCCAGGGTTCCGACCAGGGATAATGAACTCAGGCAGCAAGAGGAGTTTCCAGTTCAGGAGACTTATTTGAGGGGGAGGTTATGATGTCTTTTGAGCAATTGAGCCACAAATACAAGCTGCCTAGCAAAGATCTTTTCCATTTTTTTCAGGTTAAGGATTTCATCCAGAAGAAGACTATATTTCTCACTAAGCTCTATAAGTCCGAAAAAGAAAGGTAGTTGCTATGTTCCACCCTTTTGGTTAGTGCCCTCTATCGCCTGCTGAATGGCAGGGACAGGCTGGAAAAATAACTGGTTACATGAGGTCTGGGAACAAGAGCTAAGTGTGGAGATCTCTTCTGAAATGTGGGAGGACATATGGGAGAACATGCGAAAGATCTCAATCTGTAATAGGATATGCGTTATGCAGTTAAAATTTCTGCACAGGGTTCATGTTTTAAAAAGGGGCATCTTCAATGTGCCCCAAATGTAAAATAAGTGTAGGTACTCTTACCCATTGCTTCTGGACATGCCACAGGCTCCATATTTATTGGAACGCTGTGGCGGGAGAGATAGCGGGGATATTAAGGAGAGAAGTTAAAGTAGACCCAATATCTCTACTCCAAGGCTTTTGAATTTATCTTTTGATGGGCATGAAAAGAAACTATTTAATATTCTTACTTACTGTACATTGAAGAATATCCTGATGAATTAGGTGTCTGAGAACCCACTGGGTTGCTGGGACAGCAGAAATTAATTATGGAGCACATTCCTGTGAATATTTTTCACAAACATGGTGCACCACACAACAGACCTTTTTTATAAGATATGACAACCCTTTTGAGTTATTTGGATACAGATTTGTCTGCTATCTTAACTCAGGCATTTGTTTAACCAGGATGGTTAGGTTTGCTGAGCCCTGGGCCCTGGAGGGGGTCTCCTGAGTTAATATAGGTATATATACAACATTCCCATTCTTTTGATTGGGAGCTTTGTGCTGAGCATTGCTATTCAGTGTTTTTGAGTGATCTTTTGTTCTTTTTGGTTTTATTAGTCACT
The DNA here is from genome assembly GCF_037043375.1 of Chiloscyllium plagiosum. NCBI lineage: Eukaryota > Metazoa > Chordata > Chondrichthyes > Orectolobiformes > Hemiscylliidae > Chiloscyllium > Chiloscyllium plagiosum. Next base: position 37,857,812 of record NW_028270160.1, read on the forward strand.
TATTTATTGGCGTTGTTTTGCACAGTGTTAGGTTTTGTTTTGTATTATAGGGTAGGTTAGTAGTTAGTAGACAGT